>NC_063048.1:5142016-5144516 GCF_018812025.1 Megalobrama amblycephala | reverse complement strand
GGCAGAGATAAAAGCAATGATGCTGTTTATTGAAAGAATCAGCAGAGAAACAGGTGAGTAGACTGGTGAATACGATGATCTTGAAGGTGAATGAGAGGTAATACTGTCCTTTCTTTATGATGCAGATGATACTGGAAGGAGACGCTGGAGCTGGCAGACGAACACACTCACACACAGGCAGGTAAGCACACGAGGAGATCAGGAGACAATGGAGACGAAGGAGACAATGGAGACAGGTAAGTATCACTTTGGAGTCCTTGAAGGTAAGCGTACAACAGGTTGTATCACAAACGAGACCGGACAATGAGTGTGTGTGAGTGTGTGGTATTTATCCTGGTGCTGATGACTGCGGTGATGATGTGCAGGTGGCGGTGATTAGTAGGCTGGTGATTGAGTGCGTGGGTAAGGGAGTGAAGTGGAACCTGAATTGTCTGTGACAGTACCCCCCCTCCCACGGCCCGCTCTAGAGTGGTGGTCGTCCTCGAGGTCGTGGGGCAGGTCTGTCTGGGTGGTTGGTGTGGAAGGTCTGTAACAGAGCAGGATCAAGGATATCATTCTTGGGAACCCATGAGCGTTCTTCGGGACCGTAGCCCTCCCAGTCCACCAGATACTCTAAAAGACCACCACGGCGCTGGGAGTCCAGAATCTCACGTACAACGTAGGCTGTTCCATCATCCAGAATGAGTGGAAGGGGGGGCTCGACGGCTGCCACGTCAGGTTCTGTGGGAGGAAGAACAGAAGGGTGGTGAGGCTTTAATAGTGAAACATGGAATGGTGGGTGAATTCTCTTGTATTGTGCTGGGAGTTGTAACCGGTAAGTGACAGGGTTGATCTGTTGAAGGATGGTGAACGGGCCAATGAAGCGGGGACTCAGCTTCTTGCAGGGCAGGCGCATCTTGATGTCTCTGGTGGACAGCCAGACCTTCTGCCCCGGTTGGTAGTTTGGAGCGTGGGAGCGCCGAAGGTCGGCTGTCATCTTGCGCCTGCGCAGGGCTCTCTGCAGCTGGTAGTGAGCTGAGTCCCATACCCTCTCGCTCTCCCGGAACCAGTAGTCGACAGCAGGAACGTTGGAGGGTTCCCCGTCCCAGGGGAACAGTGGGGGCTGGAAGCAGAGCACGCATTGGAAAGGTGTTAATCCTGTTGTAGCTTGGCGGAGGGAGTTCTGGGCGTACTCGGCCCAGCCGAGGTACTGGTTCCAGGAGTCCTGGTGGCCGTGACAGAAGGTACACAGGAAGCGGCCAATCTCCTGGATCTTCCGTTCCGTCTGCCCGTTCGACTGAGGATGGTATCCAGACGACAGACTGACGGTCACACCCAGGAGGGAGAAGAAAGCCTTCCAGACCCGCGAGACGAATTGTGGTCCTCTGTCTGAGACTATGTCTTCGGGGATTCCGTAGTGACGGAAGACATGGTTGAACATTAACTCTGCTGTGGCCATAGCTGTTGGTAGACCCTCCAGGGGAATAAGACGGCAGGCTTTAGAGAAGTGGTCTACGACGACCAGAATGCAGGTGTTACCATCAGACTCGGGGAGATCAGTGACAAAATCTACTCCCAGGTGTGACCAGGGTCTCTCAGGAACGGGCAGAGGATGGAGCTTGCCGGTGGGAAGATGGCGTGGGCTCTTGGAGATGGCGCACTCCCTGCAGCCCTGCACGTACCTGCTGACATCGTTGGCCATGTTTGGCCACCAGAAGCGCTGTTTGAGCAGCGAGAGGGTTTCATTGACCCCCGGGTGACCAGTGCCAAGTGAAGTGTGAACGGAGTGCAGAAGTGGAGTGCGTTGTGTCCTGGTGATGTAGCGCAAGCCCTGGGGACAACCCGGCGGAGTGCGTGAGGAGGCATTGGAGGAGGGTAAGGTCTCTTCTGACCATTCGATGGGGCTGACGAAAATAGATTCAGGCAGGATGGTTTCGGGTTCTTCATTCTTTTCTTCTGGAGCGTGGAGACGAGAGAGAGCATCGGCTTTCAGGTTCTTTGAGCCAGGTCGGTATGAGATGGTGAAATGGAATCTTGAGAAGAACATTGCCCAGCGGGCTTGGCGAGGGCTGAGTCGTTTGGCGGCTTTCAGATATTCGAGGTTCTTGTGGTCGGTGAGTACTTGAAAAGGATGATTGGCCCCCTCCAACCAATGCCTCCATTCCTCAAGGGCGAGTTTCACAGCCAGGAGTTCACGGTCCCCGATGTCATAGTTCACCTCCGCCGGGTTGAGCTTGCGGGAGAAGGCGCATGGATGGAGCCTACTTGGATTCCCCTGCTGCTGTGACAGGACCGCTCCCACTCCTGTGGTGGAGGCATCCACCTCCACGACGAATGGTAGGTCCGGGTTGGGGTGGACGAGGAGGGGAGCGGTGGTGAAGGCTTTCTTGAGGGTTCAAAAGCTTCTGTGGCAGGTTGGGACCAGGACAGAGACTTGGGCTGCTTACGGAGGAGGTTGGTGAGTGGGCTGACGATGGTACTGTAGTTTTTGATGAATCGACGGTAGAAATTGGAGAAACTA
>NC_063048.1:5052016-5137016 GCF_018812025.1 Megalobrama amblycephala | reverse complement strand
TCCTATTCCTCACGGTGGGCAGAGTGCTCATCGTTCTCAAAGCATGACTGGACACATTCGAACGCAACAGTCGGCTGTGTCACCCTATTAGTGGGATTGTATTTTTGACATAGTGGTTGAGTGGGTGTGGCTCGAACCCTAATTTTACCATTTGCTGCGGTCTGTTGTTGGTGCAATTTTGCTTAAATAACGGTTTGGATCCAATGTGTTTTTTCTTTTTCTTTCTTTCTTTTTTAATAGCCCAAGCACCCTGCAGGCCGTCATGCAGTTCTTGGCCGTTTTCCGCACACAAAATGCACATCACATCTGAGACAGCTATGCCCAGATGCTGTAATGTAAATGTTGATTCACAACCAGCAGTCTGACCATCCGGAAAGAGCAAAGACATTGTGTGTGCCAAGAGCAAAATAGATCGCAGCTGAAGACTGGCATGTTGAGTTTGTATCGTGACTCTGTCCAGGGCCTTCATTTGATTAACAGAGCAGACATCAGTAACCCATCTGATGTCAAATGTGTCAAACGATCAGTAGCCCAGCTGTCAGAGCAGGAAAGTCTGGGGGCTGGCTGGGATGAAGCTGTATGTACTGGTAGCAATAGAAATGTGTCCACCAATAAAGATTTTGCTGTACCGTTTATACAGCAAGTTACAGCTACATTTCAACACTTATTGACTGTCTGGATTCCAGCTCTGCTCACTATGGACTAGCTGTCAACCATTTTATATATGTTTATGAGGTGCACCTAATGTTAATACTAATATATATATATATATATAATATATATATATATATATATATATATACACTCAAAAAAATAACTTGTTGGTCTAACTTAATTCAATTATGACACCTATTTCCACACAGTTGAACTGATTTATTTGAACTTAAGATAGGTTAATTGTACTGATGAGTAAAATTCATGGTAATTGAATGAGATCACACCAGTTTCATTTGACATATTCTGTGAATGTTTCCTGAACATAATTCATTCTTGTTGATCCAACCAGTGCTATTGCAATTCAGACTGGTGCCCTTGTGCAGTGTTGCTCAAGTTTTCTGCACTTTTAAGGAAATGGAAAGACCTGTTAGTGTTTAAGTGTTTAATGTTTAGTTATTTTGAACATTTAAAAGAGTTTGTAGCGTATATATATAAAAAATTTTTGTTACCATCATGGTGAAGATGTGCGCTTGTGCTTAGGTTGTGAATAGCTGTTGTACACAGACATACATGTTTCATGACCATTGAGAGGGATAAAGCTGATGACCATATGTAGACTGTGTAAATTATGTGCTGGCCCTCAAACTAATTTATTTATATTTCTATAAAAACTAAACTAAAATATCACTTTTTCATATGCTAAGTAACATTTATAGCATGCAAGTAATGATCAGGTAAAGAACTTCTCATCACTGGCTTTAGCACAGTTAAAGCTTGTTGAGAACAACATAGATTTATTTCATGCAGCCACCCATAGCCTAACCACAAGGTCTACACTTCAGCATAATGGTAACCTCAAAAAAATCGACATAACAAACTCTTTTAAATGTCAAATATAACTGAACATCAAACTTTAAAAGGTATTTCCCTTTACTAAAAACACATTAAACAGCACTTAAGTTCAACATTTACTGTCCTGATCTTTCCCTACGCAAAGCATGCTGGGAACTAGAAATCCACTGCCCAGTTTCAATCAATGCAACATAAATGATTCATGTCATCCCAACACAAATGGTTTAGGTTAACCTAACATTTTGCAAATTTAATTTCATTTAACATAATACAATTGAGTGCAAATGCCAATTAAGTAAAAAACTAAAGATTTGTGTTGGTTCAGCTTATTTTATTTAAATAAACTGAACAAGCAGCTAGAATCATTTTTTTGAGTGTATATATACATAAGAATTACAACTCTTAATTTTAATAATGATGTATTAGAAAATGTTGAAATTAACTAACAAAGATTAATAAATGATGTAGAATATATATACAGTGTGTGTGTATATATATATACACACACACACACACACACACACACACACACACACACACACACACACACATATATATATAATTCTTAACATTAGTTAAAGCACTGTGAAGTAACAAGAACAAAGTATGAACAGCTGTAATTTTTTGTTAACGTTAACAAAGATGGTAACACTTTTGTATGGGGAACACATATTCACTATTAACTGTGACTTTTGCCTCGATAAACTGTTAATTTATTGCTTAATAATACTTTTACTTTAATACTTTAGTTATTGTAGCATTTAAGTGTAGGTGCTGGGTAAGATTTTGGGTTAATACATTAACTAATGGTAATAAATGAACCTTATTGTAAAGTGTTACCAAATGCAACAAAGCAATGACAACATTAAAAGCAAAATAACAGGCAAAATAAAATTAAATAAACAAAAGGTTATCATAAGCATAGAAGAAAATAAAAAAAAAAAAAAAAAAAATCAGGTTGATTTATTACATTATGCAAACTTGAAGAGTTTGGTTGTGTGTTTTTAAGGATAGAATTTAAGTCCTGTTTTTATAATGTTTTTTTTAACGGTTTTCAGTAAAACTGTTTTGCTTTATCTCAGGTGTTATATAATGAGAGACACAATACTGATTCAGCCAATGGTGTGTGAGTTTAGAGCGGGAATGTTTGACTGACCAATGGCAGAGTTTGGGAAATCAGTTTGAAACCATTATTATTTTTTTATTTAATCATTATCTTCTGGCTCTTTAGAAAATCTCAGATACAGAAAATAGATACTGAATTTCGAGCCAAAGTAGCTGTTGTGATTTAAACCATACTCATATTGAGACTATTCTTTAGAGCAGTGTATTTCCCTCAGCGTTTCCTCACCTGATTTTAGGGGCTTATTGTTCCCTCGTAGTTGACTGCTGGTTAAACTCTCTTGTTCTTTTATGTTTTGCATGTGGGCCGGCAGTACACATCATGAGCTCATGCTGTCTGCTGTTGCGTTTTATTGGTGCCATCTTCAGACACTTCTGTCATTGAGTTAGTGTAAGTGTGTCAGTGTCTCCTTTCAGTATTTACAGTAGTTTAGTCAGCAATGCATTTGAATTATATTGCAAATGTTGGTTTACTGTGCAAAGTTGACGTCGCTGCACCAGAATGTAAGCAAATAGATGAGATCCAGAGCTTTCACAGAGGTTGACATTTCCAATGCTAGGTATGATCCTATTTGTTTAATTGGCATTGCACACAAAGAAGTTTAGCTTTTTGACATGTTGGAAAACAAACACATTACATGTGTTAGGAGTCAAAAATACTTCCTGCAAACGGAAACTCATGATCACACATGCTCTTATGTGCGTTCTCTTTCACTCACTCACTCACTCACTCACTCTCAAAAACTTTCGATTTGTGGAAACGAAACGGCCATTACCATATTTGAATTTCAGCTCTTCCTCAGTGCTTGATACACAATAATATGAACATTAATAATGATTTCTTTTTTCCGCATCAGTTCCAGCGCGAGTCCTCATCCTTTTGAAGTGGATGCAAAGTGGATTTGCAGCGCAGAAAGCATGCATCTTCTTGACAAGTTGACAACACTAACCAAACACTTCCAGCCTCAGCTACAACTACAGAGCTTGAGGGTTGGTCAAAGTAGATGTTGTTCGTGGGCAGCCAGTGAAGACCATAGGCTGGCATTATGCAAATTGGTTACATTAGGCATGTAACAAGAAGTGAGACTGGAATTGCTGACGACTTGTTTCAGCAGTTCAGAATCGATTTGTTCTTCTAGGAGACAATAACTTTTATATATCACGCAATTTTTGACACATTCACAAACAGCTAAATTACACACTACATAAAGTAATATTTGGAAAAAAAAAGTGCAATTTTGTGCTATTGTATTTTTATTAACTGCAATGTTTAGGTTTTTTAGGTAGCTATTTATTGATTATTGAACTATGCCATATGTTGCTGTGTTTCCTTTCTTCTGCCAAATTTTAGCTCTGTAGCTATAATTCTGGGGCAGTCATGGACTAGTCATCATTCCTGTTAAATAAACTATTAACTTAATAAAATATTTATAAGGCACTCCCTGTTTTAGCACAAACCCCTTTCAGCTTCTTAGGGCCAGTTCACACAGAACGCGTTTTTACTTTGAAAATGGAAAAAGCTCAAGGTCTAGAAACACGTTTTTTAAAGTTGAACTTATTTTAACTTGAGCGCCGTGTCATGTGTGAGACAATGCAAAAGACACGAGATGCGAGCACAACGGCTAAAGACGTCTGTCTAGCACTTGTTTACATTTAAAAACAATGGAAAAGTAGCACATTTGGAATGGAAAAACGCATTCTGTGTAGACTCCTGCTTCTACTCTCCACAAACATAAGTGGTTTAAATGTGATTAGGAGCGAGGGAAAAGGCACACGTCAATAATCACTCACTTATCTTCATTATGTGGTGGCAGCAGAAACTGTGATTTGCGGGTCGCATGTGTTTATGATAAAGGAACTCTCCTGGGCTTTGTGCCGAGTGCAGCGGGGTTCACGTGTTGTCCAGCACTCAGCTCCAGGTGCTTTTCAGCAACTTTTACCTCAAATGAAAGTGTCCTGCCAGTTTTTTTTTTTTTTTTTTTGGCCTTGGGTTTCTTAGGATGAATGATCTGTGTTCTTGTTCACTCAGACCTCAAAACAGGAATCGTAGACTCTGCCATTTGTTCTGTTTTGCTGTTTTCAGTCTTTCTAGGGCATGTTGAATGGCGTTGAATCAAGTTGAATTGAATCTGCAGAATTGAGTTTAACAATACAAAATATTCTAAATGATATCAGTGTCCAATATACAATAGGACATTTAACCCTGGTCTCTTTTTTTTATATATATATTGTCTGACCAAACCTCATTTCTCATTTTAATCTTCATTATGAAATGAGTTTGATTCATAATGATGTAAAAGAAGTGGAACATTATTCATTTTTAAGCTCAAACAATGTAGTTACATCAGAATTGTTCTTTGAATAAATGACTATATTGTTATGTACTTTTTGTATTTTCTAAGAAAGCATCTATACAAAGCTTTTTCTATGTGATTGAACTTGTTTGATGGTTAATGAAGGATGTAAAGTAACATCTGAGTGAATAATTGATTCTAGAACATTCCACTTTTGTCTATTTGACCTGTGTTGAAACATGTCCATTGTGAATATTTCAGAAACGTGTTCCTCGATCGTACATGAAATGGCTGTATTTGTTTGGACAAAGTCAAATAAGCGGTCGGTAATAAGTGTTGAAGGTCTCAATAACGCTTGCCAATGCATTGAACAAAATAACAAACTGTGCTTTCACTTACGACTGGAGCTGCCACAACTGTTTATTTTACCAGACAGTGTCTGCCAGTAACTTTACAGATTTTTAAACAGACATTCAGAGCTTTTGTGTCATTTGACGGGTAGAAACAGAGCACGATGTGTGTGTGTGTGTGTGTGTGTGTGTGTGTGTGTGTGTGTGTGTGTGTGTCCATTAGAGTGATGTGTGTACGGCCATAAAGAAGCAGTCATCGAGGTTTCACTTTAATGTGAAACAAGAAATGAAAGGTCACATCTATTAGTCACCCTAGACTTTGTGCTCCATTAACCTCTATTCATATGCATTCAAATCTGTGCATGTTCATAGTTTTGTCTTTCTGTGTACCAAAGGTTGAGTTTAGTAACTTGTGAATATATCCATAAATAAATAAATAAATAAAATTTGACCAAGACAATCTAAATGTCAAGATGCTAATAATAAAGCCTCAAATCTGAAAGCTGAGTAGATTAACATTAAGTTTATTTTACCATATTTTAGTTATTAAAAAACAAAAGCCTCAGAGAATGACATCATATCCTGCTGCACATACTCATTTATGTGTTCAAAATGATTTTGCAAAAATATTATTTAAATAACTTTGAGTAATTGATTTATGCATGATGACTCCTAATTTTATTTTATAAATTTGAAATATAAAGTAATTAAGCAATTAACTACTTTCTTTTATATTCTGAGGAATTTTGTGTTTTGCATGTTTAAAAAAATAAATTAAATAAAATGTTAAAAAATAACACTTTATTTTAAGGTGACGTTGTTTTATGTAACTTCATGTTAGTAGTAACTAACCCTTACCTAAGTACATGTACTCACTCATATAAGTATTGAGTAATATTAATTGAATACAATGTAACTACATCACCTTAAAATAAAGTGTAACCAAAAAATAAATTAATATACATTTTAGTCCATTTTATTTCTGTAATTGGATGGTTTTCTGTGTGAAACAGGATGTTCATTATGGAAAAAAGACTAAAGAAGCTTAACTTTTATCCAATAGGATTGTGAAAAGTGGCTGTTACATCCTAGAATGGAGCCAGGTGATTGAAGGGAAGTTGAAAAGTATTTCAGAATCGGAATAGAATATCGTTCACTGAAGTCCAGGAATATGAGGAATATCCTGTTGATTTTAAAGTGTGACCCTTTTATGCTTCATGAAGATAATCTGGATTTTCTCATTACGCTAATTTAGTGCTCTGAATACTCACTGTCTGTGCACTCGAATTCCCTCATATCAAACTTGACGTCTGTTTTGCCGTCTCCCCACTGTCTGAAAATAGCCCAGGTCCAGCACAACCCCACCCTATCACTATAAACGCCTCTGAGCCTGGAAAACTCCACAGCAGACACACACGCTGTAAATACATTTCAAAGTGGAAAAATCCTGCATAAAGTGTTATGGAACGGTCCGGAGAAGGACTAAAAGGTTTCTAAGGCCGAAATTAGATACACAGGAAATATTCATTTTTTCCGGTTTATACTGTAGCTAAACACTGGCTTTTTTTTTCATTCGCTGTCTTTAAAGTGACCCACAATATTTAGATGCTTTCCTTGTGCTGTGATCTCACGCGAAAGCCACCCAACGTTGAAGTCATTGATGAAAATTGCAGATACTGTTCAAACTGTCAGTTGGTAGTCAAAATCTAGACGTAGATTAGATTTCTTTTATATCTTATGAGTGAATCTCAGTACACAATTCACCCTGGATTAAAAGAAAAATATATATATATATTTAGCATAAGCAAAATTAGGCCTATTTTTCAGACCATTAAAACTTTTTTTTATTTTGTAAATTATATTTTAATTGTAATACTTTTTGTAATATCTATTTTTAAGTTTTATATTTTGAGGAATAAGGCTGTGGTTAGCTTGTGTCAATGGTTATTATTTTGTGTTCTGAAGTTGTTTCCAAGAGACGAGGATGTTTTCTCACAGTGTTATGTCAGAGCCCAGGTGAGACAGCCAGACTGCGTGACAGTGTTTAAGGACGGCATGTTACAGTCTAGAAACTTCCTACATCCTCAGTTTCTCCTTCCTCCCCATGCAGATCTTGCACTTGTCTCCGCGGCCCATGAGAGAGTCTGAAATATAAACAGCATTTGCTGTTCTGCAGTTTATCTTGGGTTTAAAACTGCCTCATTGACTTGATTCAGTGTTTTGGTTCGGATAACAGTAGTTGCTGATTGAACAGGGATAAAGCCACTCTCTTTATCTACCTAAGTAAGACATACGCTAACGTTGTGAAATGAAAATATTATCCTTAAACCCTGCCCACATTACTGAAGTCAGCGTGTGCTGCCCAAGAGCCAAGCACATGCAACAAAGAGAGCACAAATTGTTTTTATATAAAACAAGTTGTACTTTGGTTACAGCCCTAATTAGATTTCTCCAGCCGTCTGCTGGATGAATTCACAATCATAATTGTGTCGGTTAACCATGTAACAATAACTTTGGGGATTTTGTGATGTTTAAAATTTAGAATCATTACATGTAAACCTGATGCCACCATGAAGTACGACTGAATAGTTCTGTTGTTTTAATTAGTGGTGCTATCAATATCATTGTTTTTCATACTAGAGTTAGTGATTGATAAAAACCCCTAACCTTAAGTATTAATGTTGGCATGAAGTAACACTTTAGTTTAGGGTCATATTCTCACTATTAACTAGTTGCTTATTAGCATGCATATTGGCTGTTTATTAGTACTTATAAAGCACATATTAATGCCTTTTTCTGCATGACCATATTCTACATCCTTTAATCCTACCCAATACCTAAACTTAACTACCTTACTAAGCAGTAATTAGGAGTTTATTAAGGCAAAAGTCATAGTTAATAGTTAGTTAATAGTGAGAATTGGACTCTAGAAATGGAGCAAGTTATTGCATTTTAATGAAAGATTATGATGCTATTTTTTTTCTTTAGAACATGCTTATGATGATTATTCATTCAAATTAAGACCAGATGCATGATGATGCATAAACATTGCGTACACACAGAATGGGCATTGAAATACGCGTACACAATTTTTCACGCACATATCAGAATTTATAAAAAAATAAACTTTCCATAAATATGTGTGCACTATCCACACACTTTTAGACCAAGGGTGTCCAATCCTGCTCCTGGAGGGCCACTGTCCTGCAGAGTTTAGCTCCAACCCCAATTAAACACACCTGAACCAGCCAATCAAGGTCTTACTAAGCATACTAGAAACTTCCAGGCAGGTGTGTTGAGGCAAGCTGGAGCTAAACTCTGCAGGACAGTGGCCCTCCAGGACCGACTTTGGACACCTCTGCTTTAGACTATCCGTACGAACTTGTTTACTGGCGTGAGCTAAGCAATGAAGTAAACAAAATGATTTTAAACAGTTTTTCCATTTGATATACATATTTATATTAAATATGCCACTCTCAATAATGGAGTTAAGCACTCAAATCACATTAAATCATTATCCAGAATATTGTTGTCCAAAGATACCTTTGATACCATGTCATTACTGAAATTTTAAAAATGTGAAGCTTTGAGCGTTGAGCGGATTTGTAAACACCCCTGATTGGCCATTGTGTTCATGTGCTTAACATGTCTGTGATTGGCTTCAATGATCAATGCATGGGAGCGTTTGAAAGCACATTGAAGTGTTTGAATTTGAAAGCACTTTGAAAGGACCAGTCCACCGATAGACGCTTGCTTTCAAACACTCCTGTGTGTACTGTATCTGTGTAAGCTCTCTGAGAAGGTCATTGACATTTTTAAAATTTCAGTACCGACTTGGTGCTGAAGTCGGTACTTTTGACAGAAGTTTTTATTTATGAATTTAAATATAAATATTTGGAGTAGATGTGTTGCTTTTTAACACTTTTCATGTGGAATGCTACTTTTTAATGACAGCGAGAGAATTGCTTGGCGCATAATAATTCTTAGGGATGCACCAATACCACTTTTTCCAGAATGAGTCCGATACCGATACTTTCGCCAATACCAAGTACCTGTATAAATATAATTTAAAGATAATATTTAAATATAGAAATTTTAATAAATAAATAGTATATTATTTAAATCACTTAAATATAGCCTAATAATTAAAAAAAAGTTATTGGGTAGAGAAACCAAAAAGAATATGAATTATATTAGTTGGCTTAATTTGTTTATCAAGTAGGTGTTTCCTTTAGTTAACACATGCTTAATTATGCCTGTTTCAAATTTTGTTCTGCGAGCTTCTGTTACTGTTCTGTTCAATGTTCATTCTTTTTCTCTTTGGTATTTCATCTACAGCTCACCTTTCACAGCCACTTCTTCATCTGCGGCGGCACAGTAATCACATGACATTTTTCTGTAATAATGTAGGGAACACAACGTGTTATACACAAAACAGTTCATGTTTTTACTTAAGCTACATACACGATTTAGTTTTATGCCTAGTTCAGACTACATGACTTTAAACGTAGACAGATCGCTGTGCTGTTCAGACTACATGACTTGAAACCACACACACACACACACACACACACACACACACACACACACACACACACACACACACACACACACACACACACACACACACACTTGCAAATACATTACCAACCAAACAAAAACACATTCCGTCCATGAGTGTTGTAGGGGAGTCACGCTCATGCTGATATCTGATGATCAGTAACAGTTCACTAAATAAATTAATTCATTAAATACCTATTTAATAAAATAACTAGAGAACTGGATGACTAAAATCAGCTTGTAATGCTATCTCATGAACCTAAGGCAAATTTAAAGGTAGGCTACACTGTGTTATTTTATCAGTCAATCGTGAAAGTCTGCTGGTTGAAAGCTTTTTCAATTCTAGTGAGCACACACATGTAAAATCTGAGTGAGAGCAGAGCCATGATTGAGACCACTGTATATTTGTATGTAATAATGCACTCTCGACAACTGTCATTAAAATGACGCCATAGAATGCCGTTATAGAACAGCCCGACTTGTCAGGAAGCTTGTTAACTTGCAAATCAGGCTTAAATTGGGCTTAAAATCCTGTAGTATGAACTGACATAAGTATCTGGAGCTGTCAGACAACTTGGCAGCCAATGAAATATACACTGAAGACTATGGAAGCAGCAATAACAATCCATTGAAATATAATTTGCCGACGTTAATTCATATCAGATATACATTGTGTAAGTAACTATAAAGCTCACTATTCTCCCAGTTCACTGGCCACATGTATTTTGGGACAAATGGTTGAATTCATGTGCTGTAGCCTGTAAATCCGACTGACAGGACTCTCTGAACTGAGGCGCAAATATGGCGGCGCCCATCTCGCGTTATAGATTAAGATCAAGATCATTATATAGGTTTTTAAATGACAAAACGCATATTTGAGAATCAATATATCAGATAGTTGATGACGTTGAGCAAAGCGATACATCTGTCATACAGTGTGGTTGCGGTGTGTCACATGACAAGCATGATGTGTTCATGGAAATGTTCTAAAACTTAACTGTCCTTAACTCTGGGAGGTCAGCCAGAATATTTTAAACTTATGTGTGAAAGGGTTAATTTAATTTTAATTGCATTTAATTCAAACTTTAATCTAATTTCTTCCCAACATCCATATTCAAATAAAGTCGTTGGGTGACAGATTTGTTGTCAGCTTGTGTAGTGTGACCCCCTGTTGCGGATCATTTATGTAGTGTCACGTAGTGTGAACACCACAATGACTTCAAGACTCCACAGCAAGTCATGGAGTCTGAACAGCACAGTGATCTGCCGATGTTTAAAGTCCTGTAGTGTGACCTTGGCATAAGTGATCAGAATTGTGCATTCTCTTTCTCCTTACCATCAAATAATGTTAGTTGTTGGTGCGTTGTCGGGACCATTTGAAAGCAGCAGTCAAATGCACCGAATTGAGTTGGAATAGTCTTGGCTATTGGACCCACAGTCCGCCCGTGCCTACCACGCGTCCGACCCGCACCCACACCGTACCCGACACATAAATATTATTCCACTCATTACATAAAATTTGGTGGGTCACCCGTCGGGTACCTGTGGGTACCTGCCCGTGTGCAGAACTCTGCATTGTTTTACTTTCTTTGCTATTTAAATAACCAACCAAACTACAAACTCCTAATTTACTGCTTATTAATAGTTACTAAGGTAGTTGTTAAGTCTAGGTATTGGGTAGGATTAAGAATGTAGAATAAGATCATGCAGAATAAGGCATTAATATGTGCTTACAAGTACTAATAAATAGCCAATATTCTAGTAATATGCATGTTAATAAGCAACTAGTTAAAAGACCCTAAAATAAAGCGGTACCCACAACTCTTACTGCTTCCGGTAACACTTTATTTTAGGGTCTTTTAACTAGTTGCTTATTAGCATGCATATTACTAGAATATTGGCTATTTATTAGTACTTATTAAGCATATTAATGCCTTATTCTGCATGACCTTATTTTAAATTCTTAATCCTACCAAATACCTAAACTTAACAACTACCTTAGTAACTATTAATAAGCAGTAAATTAGGAGTTTGAGGGAAAAGTCATAGTTAATTGTTTGTGTTCCCTATACTAAAGTATTACCGAGTTATGTTTCATTTTTAAAATGTTCTGTCTGAGGGACTGATTTTAGAGAACTGTTACACTGCAAAATAAGTACTGTATCTATTCAGTTTTCCGTAAAAATAAATAAATTCTATACATTCTAAAATAGATGTTTATTTTATTGGCAATGCAGATATTTGAATAGTTCATTTTAAACAAGACAAGGATACTGAATGATTTTCAGCAATATATTGTGATGACACAAACCACATTTACAGTGAGTCTCATATCTCATATGGTCTTATAGAGTCATGTACCTTCAAACAAAGTAGTAGCTATCACATGGATGGAATTATGCATATGGAAACGATATGCATAGTAAAACAGGTGATGTAAGTTCCATATATGGTTATTTTGTCTTCCTGCTCAATTAGGATTTTTAAATGGAATTTTGCACGTCGTTCTGGAGTAAGTACGGTTTTACAAATGTGAACATTTTTGCGTATGCAAAACTCTTCCTTTTGTGCATGCACACACTTGAAAGTGTATGATGAAATCTGTGCAAAGTTTTATACATGAGGCCCCAGGAATGTGTATTGAGAAAGTAAACTTGTTCAATTTTGATTTCATGTTAATTTAATTTTTTTTTTTTATTCCTTCAAGCTAGTCCTGCTGTTCTTTTTAGTATCCTCTGATGACATACTGTATCTCTTTGGTCACAGAGTGTAAGAGACGTCTGGCCCCGGGATCCCTGTGGACAAGATGTTTACTGTAACCATCTCTGATCTCTGCACTGTATTTAAACATTGATTGTTTTCTAGAATCAGGACTGTCAAATCAATGTGTTTACATCAGTCACATTGCTCTTTCTGTTTCTAAGCAAATACGGGCAGCTGGCGAGATGGAAAGAGGCGGAGGAGGCCGTCAGTGCACCGCAGGCGCGTAAACATCAGCGGCGCACTCTGAACCCAAAATCTCTATCCAAACATTCAGCTTATTTTTGCAAACTGATGATGCTGTCTGGTATCATGTGTGCACACTTAGAAAGAGAAAGGATGCAATTCTTATCGTGAGGCTGAGGCTCTGTTTAGCGCTTGTGATGTTAGTTACAGTACTAGGTGGTCAAAGTCAAATGCAGAGGGAAGTTTTATTGAAATCCAGCTGCATGATCATGGTTGTGCAACTCATTTTGGAAATATTGAGTGATATTAGCCTTTCTATAAAAGTTCTCAAACTGTAAAGCTTTATCTGTGCTTTATCTTTATCTTCTGTGCTTATTAATCCTTTTAATAAAGTAGAAAATAATCTAAATTGTGTGAGAAATAATGAATAACGTACTGGTCATTATCACAAAACAAAACCTCGACAGGGTGTTCAGGACTCCAAAGTGATTCTGAACAGGTTTATTTTGTAATATTGACCTGCTGATTGACCAGTCGGCACACAGGCTTTTAATATTAGGAGAAGATCCACCAACATGTCTTTGTTGTCAAAATCCTTTATCCCTTAAGCACGTTTTATGATTGTGCCCCGTGAAAAACCCTTTTTATTCAATTACCCCTTTGGAAGAAATGTTTAACAATATAGAAATATATATAATTTTAGAGCTTGTATAAAAATCTGATTTTAATAATCTGATATAGTTCTACCGTAATTTTTCTTTCCATGAAAATAGCCAAGAAGCTGGCATGGAGAAAGAAACAAAAACAAACAAACAAACAAACTGATTGACGAAACAGAATTGAATATTCCAGAGAGATGCATAATAAATATATATGATGTCAAAATCCAAATTAATGTCCATTAATGTTGACATTAGAAATAGGCCCAATTTATCAGTATATCAAATGTATTTGTAAAATACCCATATTTTGAAGAAGTCATTGGGATGAGAGAAAAATTGTCCCCTACTTATTACGGTTTAGACTATAGCTATTTTATTTGTTATTTTATTGTATGGTATGGTACGGTACTGTCTGAAGCACCTACATGCTCTTTATATTGTCTTACTATAGTGTCCTTTTCTGAGCTGAAATGCTTTGTAACTAAACAAGTGGAATAAATTACAACTGCAGTAAATTATAGTTTTTCCTCTGGGAGGTGTTTGGATTAAAATGCATTTAGGTGAAAGAAAGAGGAACGCAATAAAATTTAATTGAGACTGAGATATCCATTAACCAAATGCATGGAGCCAGAGTTTGAGCAGTAGGTGACTCTGTTAGTGCTTTGTGTCTTCCAACCATATAAAGTATGAATATGAAAATATAATTTTTGTATTTTTCATCTTGCCAAGGTTAAGTATTCTCGTACTTAATTCAATCCTGTGTAATTTGAAGAGGGGAATCAATAAGCCAGATATATAAAAGCCAATGATAAATTTTTTAGACCTAACTTGTGTGGTTTTTGACCAGAATTATGTCACTTCTTGAAGAAAATTGGCTTTTTTTTTTTTTTATGAAATATGTGTAAATCATATGTCATGGATCTTTATGAAATGCAGCTTCTAGCCAGACATGTTGGTTGATAAAGCCTCTTCCATCGAAAGTGTTGAGCTTCTCATGGAAGTTCCCATCTTCTCCTCTTTTAAAGGCGAGAGTCTGTGGCCATCCGGTGGTTTGCACTACTATTGGATGAAACCGCTGTGTCGATATTAAGCACACTGCAATGTGGGAAGCTTTGGCAGCTACAGTGTGGGAAAAACTGTGAATAAAGGCCGTCAGATTTTGTAAATAGCTCTCTTGCATTGGATACTTAAGCCATCTGTAATGAATGTCAGCTTTTGCTATGAATGGCTGATGCCTTTTTATTACCCAATTGAGGGCTTAACTGTGTGTTAATTGCCATTTTATGAACATTTGCTCACTGTGATGGCAATAACAGAATCCATTTTAGATTATTTATCTAAACTAAAGATTTTGGGGTTTCACTTATAGGTATTGTGAAACATGTTAGTCAAGAGCTTATAATGCGCTGTCCATAGAATAAAAGGTAAAGTGGCTAATCATTTTTCTAATATGTTTTTAACTTGCAGGTTTGCCCTTGGTGACTCTCGAAGACCCCTGCACGAGACCGCCGCCCTGGTGGAAGACATAGTGCACACCCAGCTCATCAATCTCGTAAGTGTGAACATCAGTCAAAGAAAATCTTTGTACTTCCACAATGTGACAGATATTTTGGGATTTGATTGGCTTCTGAAAAATAGGCAAAACTATTACTGACTAATATAAATTTTCCCTGCTGCAAGATTGTCAGCAGAAAAGTTTTATTTTGATGAATTTATAAGAATTTTTTTTTTTCTTTAGAAGAATGTAGTGTACTCTATTTTAAAGAAATTTAAATATGCAGACCGTTGAAGCAACCCTTTTCTTTTAAGAAAGTGAATTTATTTTGATTTCCAGTTCATCATTTCAAAATGAACTTTATGGTTGAGCACATTAGCTAGGTTGAGGCTACACGTATTGGCCCAAATAATAATGATTCAGGAAATGCCTAATTGTCCTTTAGCAGGTCATTTGGGGTCAAACTTGAGTGCTGATAAGAGCTTAAGGTAACTAACATGACACCCTGCTGCATATGCACAACTCGAGGCATTTGCATCTGGAAAACGGTTTTACTGAAATCTGTAATTAAGTATAAATAGCTTCATCAGAGGCAGCCTGTTTTCCCTCCAAAGGGAACACCTACTTCAAATGCTTCCTCGGCTTTTCCAGCCTTCTGAAATGGATCGCATTCAGTCCAACCGCTGCAATGTGATATGAGAATTGCGCCGAGTTAAGTAAATAACTGTGCTTACAAAGCCAATTGCTTTCACTGCTTGGATAAACACCGTTCCTCCCCGGCTTACACCTTGTCATGCCGTTACCACAAGCAAATCAAAACACTGACTGTAACAGACCAGAATTCCCCTGAATGGAGCCCAACAAATATCACCGGGAAGCAGCCTGCACTTTACTGGCACACTAACTCCAGATATAATTGGTTATGCTCAGAGGGCGCCTCGAGTTTGGAAACTCACTCTGAGAATTATCTCATAGGGGTCACGTAGCAAACTCTGACACGTTGCGGTGGTTTTAACCTTTCACCCCATAGCTGCACAGTGCCCTCGCTCACGAAAAGGAGTAAAGTAGCTCTTAACATTCATTGTTTTAACCTTTAGCCCATTGAGTCGGAGAGCTCTTAAATCAGGCAAGCCGGTGGTCTGCACGTTCTGCATGCATTTATTTCACATGCTCAAATTAAATGTGGTGTTTTTTTGTTACTCCCCTCAGAGCCAAACCATCACGGTGGCTGAATCTGTTATATAGAAGCAGAATATGCATGCGAACACAAGCCGAATCAAACTAAATATTTGCGCAGCGCTGGTTCGCTTTTGGCAACAAAAGATTTTAGACCCTGTTATTACCAGAACATCAAAATCAACCAGTTTTTCTTTGACACGGCTTTGGGGTCTTGCAGTTTGCACACACATTTTATTGATCAATGAAGCCTGTTCTGACGCTTTCTGTCTTGCGAGGCCCCTCATATGTTCCCCTTCCCACTGAAAGCAGCTGCATACAGTCTAAAAAGGAAGCGTTCCACCACCAGATGCTCAGGTTCTTGTCTTGCTCACTTTATGCATTTATGTTGATTATGTCATCTGCATATCTTTAATTTCTGACACTGGTTACATGCACACATTTCCAATCAGATAGGATCAGCAGTTTTGGGGTTAACACAAGTTACGTAATCAGAATACTTTTTCAAGTAAAGTAATGCATTACTTTTAAATTTACAACAAAATATCTGAGGTACTCTTTCAAATAAGTAACACAAGTTGCTTTGTTTTCCCATTTATTGACTGACATCTCTCCTGTCCCCATGTTGAGCAGAATCGGATGCAGAGGTGTTGTGTGCGCTGTGTATTTAATCTCACTTTATTAACATTGTCTTTCCAGCTGACCTTTGATTATCCAATTCAACCATATGAATAAGCAAAAATGATTTAAGAGTGTTGAACTTGATCTTCTCCTGTGTTCTAATCTTCTGCAATCCATAATGGCAGCACAGCTGAAAGGTTTGTTTGAGCTGGTGTGAATTAGCATTTCCTTCAGCCTGAGGCTTATTCCTTTCACTTTTGATGTGAAAGATCCTTTACATTTGCCAAAAATAGAACTTTTGTTTCATTTTTGTTATTAAAATCAAACAAGCAAGCCCAGCCCAGGTGAGAAAAGTAATGCAAAAGTAATGCAACGCATTACTTTCCATAAAAAGTAACTAAGTTATGCAATTAGTTACTTTTTTAAGGAGTAACGCAATATTGTAACGCATTACTTTTAAGTAACTTTCCCCAACACTGAGGATCAGTGTACAAACAACATACTGTATGAAATTAACCCACTTTAGGTAAAAGTTGCATCTTGATTTTCAACAATCAGATCATATATAAATGATGCTGAATAGGACATCCCAGAATTACTCTCTCACATCTTAATATCAAATGAAGATCCAACATTTTTTATGAAACTGTTTTGAGTAATTACATTACTCAGCAAAAACTTTAGAAGGAATATATAACAAAGTCAACCCTGAATCAATTTTAGAGTTTTTATCCAAAGCAAACTTATATAGGTTTTTAAATTGCTCCTTTATAGTACACTGCCCTCCAAAAGTTTAGAAACACCCCTGGCAAAGTGTGGTTTTGGATGATATCAGCATAAATCCTTATAATTTTTTGGTGCAAATACATTAAAGTAACTTGACATTATCATTGAAGACCAGCAATAATAATTTTCATTTTGATTATATAATAATGGCAATATATACATGTCAAAGTCAGACATGCCCCTTTGCCAGCTGTGATGCCTGGTTACTGGTTTAAACTTGACCCAGGTTTGTTGTATTTGAGTTTTAGAGTTTTGGGTCAGCACACCTTAATAGCTTCAACAATTGATTGCCAATTAAGTTTAGAATACAATGAACCAATTAGAACCCAGTTTAGGTCAGATAGCTGCTAATGGTGGATATTTTGATGAATCGAAAATGTAAGTTTTTTTTCTATGTATGAACTGTTTATGTAATAAAATATGTTTTCGTAGTTTGTGTTGTCCTTTATCAGTGTAAAATTATCACAAATTAAAAAGGATTCATGCCAATATTGTCCAAACCCCACTTTTCTAGGGCGTTTCCAAACTTCGGAGGGCAGTATATTTTATATTTAACTTGTTATTCACCATGAAAATAGTCAAAGGATGGTGGCATGGAGTTAAAACACATTAACGAACCAACTAATTATGTCTAAAGCCAAAACAATCTGTATTGTGAAAAGCGCTATATAATTGAAGATATGAGATATGATATAAAGCTGTGATGGACATTGTGTTGCATGTAAATTACAGCATATTTTCAATGTAATGAACTCAAGAAAATATTGATGTTTCAGATCACCAGAGGTTGAGCTTTGAAGAATGTCTCATGCATATCTGCCTTTCAGCACCTTGCAATTTCCTCGAAGTGGCCGATCTTCTCGTGTTTTCTTCATTCGGCAATCCCAGAATGACACAGTCTGTTTGGCATTACGGCACTATTTTCGTGTTTATTTTCTCGGCACTATAAATAACCCGCCCGTCTCAGCAGTGAGCACTAAACAGGGCATGATGGTGATAACCTTTCATTAATTTCGGGTTTCCTCCCTCGTGGAT
Source organism: Megalobrama amblycephala (assembly GCF_018812025.1). Taxonomy (NCBI): domain Eukaryota; kingdom Metazoa; phylum Chordata; class Actinopteri; order Cypriniformes; family Xenocyprididae; genus Megalobrama; species Megalobrama amblycephala. The sequence goes on along the minus strand of NC_063048.1, from coordinate 5,118,460 downwards.
TTATTATTGTTAGGAAAGGCCAGGTGTAGCACTGCTCGGACTGTAATTGTGAGCAAGCTACTTAGTCGAAGACCACAGTGGTAATAAACCAAATTGCACAATAAATCCTTCCCAGATGGCCTGCAAAACAGCGCACACCACTCTGTCAGTGTGTGTGTGTGTGTGTGTGTGTGTGTGTGTGTGTGTGTGTGCGTGTGGTGTTTGTGACAGAAGACATGAAGTTACATTTTTACACCTCACATACTCTCTCGGGTGTCTGTCACTTACTGCCTCATGATTTATGGTGTCTCTGGTCAGTTTGTTGCCTGAAACAGTTATAAACTGTATTGTTTGATGCTGTACATGTAGTTAATATGCATTTCAAATCATATCATAATTCCTGTTACTCAAAGAGTAGAGCAATGTTAAGGTCATGGGTTTGAGTCCCAGGTAATGTATGAACTGAAAAAATGTGTGCCTTGAGTGCAATGTAAGTCACTTTGGGTTAAAGTATCTGCCTAATGCATAATTCATTAAATGTCAATATAATTCAAATAATTTTTCACAAAAGTATTTATGCATGAAGTCACACATAAATAATCTTTTCTCACATCTGTGCATTATATTCTAGCTGTACATTGTTGTTATGTACTGAACAATAGTGGATCTCACTTGGTTTAACGTAGGTTTGTTCTGTTAGTATGAAAAAAAAAAATGCTAAAGTAAAATAATACAATGCAACTAACCATATAATCACAGAGCTCTAGACTGCAACCAAAATGGTCACAAATGTGATTATTTTTTGATAATGTGCGAGTTAAAATTTCCCACGGTCGCATTGGTGCGAGTGCATAATGTTCAGGTTGTTTTGGTACCTGGCTAGCACATGTACTCCATTAACCCCTTTGACATGTACGATTACACCTGTGTGATCTGTCTTGGCTGGTGCCTGGAGCATACAATCACACCGGTATGATTAGAACAGTGCATCACGTGATCGACTGCTAAATTCAAATATGCTTTCGCGTTTTGACTGGCACTGAGACAGACGTTCTCAGCGCTTGAGATATATGGCAACTATCCAGTGTTTTAAAGCACATAAGGTTTATTTTAGGTCTCAGACATTTAAATACACATAAGTACTAGCAAAACAATACATTTACAGTTTGTAAAATTCACAGTGATGTCTATGGAAGCGGCAATAACAATCCTTTTAAATATATATTGACAAGGTATTTTTTTCATATCAGATAGACATTGTGTAAGTAACTATAAAGTTTACTATATTCTTCACCCACATCAACCGGCCACTAACTTTCATGTATGAAGTGGATGAATTGACATGTTGTAAATCCGACAGATCCGATTCTTTGAACTGTGGCGCAAACTAACATGCCGTTGCCCATCATGCGTTATAGATCAACAAACATGATATTTATAAAGTTTTATAATGATCACATTCACTTACATGTATTTGAGAATTTGAATTTCAGGTAGTTGATGACATATTATTTTGAATAAAAAAAGGAAAACTGAAATAAAAGCAATATATCTGCCATACAGCGCTATTGTGGCTGTGGTGTGTCATGTGACAAGCATGACACATCGCCTTGGAAATAATACTTTTGTTAATAATGTTTTCTTTTAAATTTATGCTTGTTGGAAACAATATTCAATTATTATTTGAAAATATCAAGATATTAGTCTGTACATCAGTGCAAAACCAGCATAGACAAATTAAGGAGACTTTTCATCAACATGCAAGGTGAAATATAAAAAAGGGTGGGGCCAAACTGTAAGTCGGTGCTGCCAACTGAGAAAGTTAATTGCACCAGTGCGACCAGTGGGAAGAATGAGTCTAGAGCTCTGAATCAGGTATAAATATACTTTTAGAAGGGAGGAGAAAAATAATTTCTATATCTTTGTTGATGCCAGAGGTCATGTGTCCAATCAAACTCAAACTAAATTGGTTTTAGATGATTATTATCTGACAAGAACATAAGGGGGTTAGTTCACAAAAAAATGAAGTTGTCATCAATTACTCACCCTCATGTCATTCCAAACCCGTAAGACTTTAGTTGTTCTTTGAAACATAAATGAAGATATTTTTTAATGAAATCTGAGAGATTTCTGTCCCTCCATTGACAGTCCACACAACTACTATACCACTTTGTAACTTCAAAAAGTTAATAAAGAGATTATAAAATTAGTCCATATGAATAGAGCGATTTAGTCCAAATTTTCTGAAGAGAGACAATCACTTTATATGATGAACAGATTGTATGTAGGCTGTCCCTGGAGTCGGCGGTATCACCGGCGATACCACCTTGCTTTTTTTCTTATCAGTATGAAAGAGACTCAAAATACTCCATCAATTTTGCACAATCAATTAAGAGTTATACACCAATTTAATGTGAAATATCTTCTTTTATTTGTGTGCACTCAGAGTAAAAACAAAATGTTGTGCTTTTTTGCAAAATAAAGAAAACTAACATGATGAGTCTCCCTCTGAACGAAATCCAATCTGATACTCACTCAGAAAATGAACTATAACTTAGTGAATACTAATCACAAAAAAAATAGACTTATGTCTAAAGAAACATTGAAATGTCAGGTTTTAAATTGTGTAAGTCAAATCGAAAACAAATATTCTGTTTATGTAATCTGAATGAAAAACGAGAGATTCAAGTCATTTGCTAGTCAGCTCATCCACTAATTCAGCCACGCCCATGGAGCTCATACTCTATTCAGACGCAAATTCTGAGGCAATACATGTATACATCATCACAATCGTGTATTTATTATCTTCACAAGTGTCTATCTGCATGTTATAGCCATGGTTATAGCTATCTCTGGAAGCCTCTGTTAGTTCCTGGAATGTCACATGGTATTCTATGGCCTGTTCTTCGTCACGAGTCATTTGTGGACTAAATGTGCACAGAGCGCCCTCCGGCTGCAAGTATGAATTGAAAATACAGTACATCAGAGTATCCAGCGCTCATAGTGACAATAAATATTGGATAAATATTACTCCTCTGTATAGAAAATTGACACACATATATGAGAATCCATCAATATTTCTCCAAATGTGCACGGTTTTAAGCTAAAAGCCCTGATGGATGTTGTTTTGTCAAAGGTAACAACTCCATTTTTCATATTTATAACTCCTGACGCATATTAACAAATTACGGTCACTATACGATTTTAAGAGTAAAACAGAGGTCAAAATGTGAAGCTCCAGTCTTAGATCCTTTTTAATGATGTATAGTTTGTCAACTGCACATTAACATTTAGGCTATATAATATAACAAATATAATAGCCTATATGAAATGCCATAGAGGTAACATGAATGTTCAAACACTTTGCATGACAGAAATACATTATATTTTGAAGTATATTAAAATAGAAAACCGTCATTTTAAATTGTAATAATATTTCACAGCATTGCTGTTTTTTCTGCATTTTTGATTTTTGATATACAGCATGATGAGCATGAGACTTCTTTTAAAAACATTATAATAATAATGCGTCCAATATTTTGACTGGTACTGTAATTTAAACTATAATAGGCCTATACAAAATTTTCTTCATGTGATGTGCAATAATATGCGCATGCATAAGATCACAAAAATCATGTTTTTTTTTTTGTCAAGAGTGGACATTATATTAACATTAATACAGCTGATATGATCCTGTTATCAGCATGTTCACAGAGGGTTTTTTCACATAGCCTACCTGATTGAAAGGGCTCATTATGCGGGTCTTCTTAGGTGTGAATCACAGCATTATTCATGAAGATTCACACCTCCATGTATACTTTGTTTCTTGACAAAAAGCGTCTTACAAAATTTAAATCAATATATTGTTTTATATGAACGAGTAGGCAGAATCGTTTTTACATCATTTTTGAAGCAAAAACTCTAGTCTACAACCTCCAATACCCAGAAGTCTTGTGAACACATATTTTTTATTTTATTTTGTGGCCTAATTTCAGTGACTTAAGGTTTTTTTTTTTGTTTTTTTTTTCAATAACCATGCATAAACATTATTCCTTCAAAAATACAAACATGTACATACATGTTCCTCATATATTATGGTAGCGTAGTTCGTGCTGAATACAGTGTAATGACACCTTTTCCATTTAATATGTTTATGAACAACTGAAAAAAGCCAAATGTCAGGGCATGTCAAAACTTCTCCAGAGCCCCAAAAATTCTCAGACCCCAGAGGGTTAACATATAAACATTGATCAGCAAACATAAACAAATGATCAACCGTACTTGCTTGACGCACAAGAACAAACCTCATTGGTTCTTGCAGAAGCTCAAACGTGCGGCATAACACAAGAACAAACCTTATTGGTTCTTGCAGAAGCTCAAACGTGCTGCTTAACACAAGAACAAACCTCATTGGTTCTTGCAGCTTCCATTTACCACAACTGATGTGCGAGTTGATGAATGTTTATATGTGAATAAAATTTATATGACTTTCTTTCTTTTGTGAAACAAAAAAGATCTTCTGTAAAATGCCTCAGGTTTTTTGGTTTGTCTGTACAATAAAAGTCAATGCCATCCAATGTTGTTCAAAATGTCTTGTGTTCTGCAGAGGAAAGAAATACATACTGGTTTGGAATGACATGAGGGTGAGTAAATGATGACAGAATTTTTGGGTGAACTGTCCCTTTAAGTCAAATAATTTAGTGGCAAAGTATTTTTGCAGGAAATCGCATAGCATTCTAGCAGGAAAGATATGTTTGTCCTCTAAATCAGTGGTTCTCAACTGGTGTGTTGTAGGTTTGTATGAAGTATGAAAAAGCACTGCTACATGTCAAGTCAAGTCACCTTTATTTATATAAGCATTTTTTAAAGTTATATTTATGGGCTTTTTGTGCCTTTATTTGGAATGGAAAGTAGACAGGAAAGCATTGGGCAGAGAGAGGGGGGCAGGATCGGCAAAGGACCTCAAGACTGGAATCGAACTCGGTTCGCCATGAACGCATTTGCACCATATGTCAGCGCACTAACCACTAAGGTATTCGGCGCCGACCAAATAGCACTTTTTACAATGCCGATTGTGTCAAAGCAGCTTTACAGTGATAACTGGTATATAATTTGGGCTGCACAGCAGCTCTTGAAGAAAGTGGTGTCATTGCCCAGCTTAAGTAAATTCAGTATTGATTAATTCTGTTGTAAGAATCAATAGTTTTTAATAGTTTTAATAGTTTTTTACTTTTTAATAGTAATTTAGTTAATTTATCTATATCAGCACTGGAGTAAACAGTAATGTCATCATCCAGCTCAGTTCAGTTCGCATACAAGGGTATCGATACAGGCAGATCAAAACATTATTGAATATCAAATGTCAAGTGTCCCTAACTAAGCAATGCAAAGCCAACGGCGACAAGGAACCCAAACTCCAACAGGTGACATCAGGTGGCAAACAGGTGTTAAAATGGAGGAAAAAAACCTTGGGAGAAACCAGGCTTATTTGGGCCAGTTCTCCTCTGGCCAAGTGCATGATTATGATTCAAGCAGCTTTCATAAGTCCGATTGGGATTACAACAGTCAAAGTATTTATTCCAGTTCCATCTAGTTGAGGATTGTATTCATTACAATGTGGTATGTGTATGCCAGGATAAAGAGATGCGTTTTTAGTCTAGATTTAAACTGACACAGTGTCTGCTTCCCGAACAATGCTAGGAAGATTATTCCAGAGTTTATGTGCCAAATAGGAGAAGGATCTACCACCTGCGGTTGATTTTGATATTCTAGGTATTATCAACTGGCCTGAATTCTGAGATAGCAATAGACGTGAAGGACTATAATGCGTTAAAAGCTCGCTCAGGTACTGGGGAGCTAAACCATTTAGTGCTTTGTAAGTAATTAGCAAGATTTTAAAATCTATACGATGTTTAACAGGGAGCCAATGCAGTGTTTACAGAACCGGGCTAATATGGTCACATTTCCTGGTTCTAGTAAGAACTCTAGCTGCTGCATTTTGTATGAGTTGTAGTTTGTTTATCAAGTGAGCAGAACAACCACCCAGTAGAGCATTACAGTAATCTAGCCTTGAGGTAATGAATGCATGAACTAACTGTTCTGCATTTGTCATTGAGAGCATATGTCATAGTTTAGATATATTTTTAAGATGAAAGAATGCTGTTTTACAAATGCTAGAAATGTGGCTTTCAAATAAAAGATTGGTATCAAAGAGCATACCCAATAATTAGAATATCTGTGTTTTTTCTGAATTTAGTAGAAGGAAATTACTGGTCATCCAGTTTTTTATATCAGCTTTGCATTTTGTTAATTTTGTGAATTGGTAAGTTTTCGTCAGGGCGGGAAGAAATTTAGAGCCGAGTATCATCAGCCTAACAGTGAAAACTAACACCATGCTTCCTAATGATATCTCCCAAGGGTAGCATGTACAGAGTGGGTAGCATGTACATTGCTACATAAATCTCAAATGCACTTAACAATATAATAATAATAATAATAATAATAACTTTATTTTTATATAGCGCCTTTAAAGTAGCTTCTCAAGGCGCTTTACATAAAACAAGCAAATGAGAATACAACACACACAAAGCAAAACAAGTTATACATATACATACGATATATACATATACATAAAAATCAAGACAATCAAGAAAAAGCTACCCTAAAAAAATTAGTTTTTAAATATGATTTAAAAATACTTAAATTCTGTGCATCTCTGATGTGAAGAGGGAGTGCATTCCAAAGCCTAGGTGCGTAGGATGAGAAGGCCCTATCCCCTACAGAATGCAACCGTGTCTGTGGGACTGCCAATAGACCAGCTTTTGTGGAGCTTAAGTGACACTTGGGTGTGTATAAGGTTAAAAGTGCAGACAGATACTGGGGGGCCAGACCATGCAGTGCCTTATACTGTATGTGAGCATGAGGACTTTAATATCAACTCGGAACCTGACCGGAAGCCAGTGCAAGGACTTGAGAATTGGTGTAATATGCTCATGCTCATAATCATGTATAAAAAATCTTCTACTTTTAAAAAAGAGGAGAAAACTCTTCTTGTATCTTTTGATTATGCCATTCAAACTCTCATACAAAATTTGCTTTGTGTGAGGAATATTGGCTAATGAGAATTTAAAACCTTAAAAATGCAATTTTATTTATTTATTTATTTATTTTTTAAATGATTAACAGTTTTGGTACTTGATTTCTGGGAGCAAAACCAGATGAGAACCACTGATCTAAATTGTTTCATCTTCAGGAGTTTGAGTTGGTGCAGGACGTGGACTGAGTGATGGTGATTCAGCAGAATCCATTGGGTTGTTGCTGAGTCACAGTCTCCTGTGATGTCAGTCATGCATGTGTGATGGTTTCTGTGAACAGAAAGGACGGCCGTTAGTTGAAAGCAGATTGTTCAGGACCTTTTGTTTAACTCGCTAAAGGACTTTGAGTGGTTGTACATTGACAGACATTCAGGAATGCTGACGCTGACAATGAGTCAATCTTTTGTGGAGCATATCTCCATTGTGTGCCATACAAGCTGATGTTTATGGGATCCTTACAGTGACCTCTAGTGCTCGACTCCATACTGTATGTGAGATACTGTCATTTTAACTCTAGAATAGCTGTGTCATTCACATTCTGCAGTTGTTTTTAAAATGCGAATATGATTTTGAAATTTAATACATTTCTATAAAAGTGTACAACAGACTTTGATAAATATGCTCTGGTTAAACTTAAGCTTAAACACTTTTTAACATGATTATAAAGTGATGAGAAAATGATCAGGGTGTTTTGAACTGAAATGATTATCAGGGGGTTTCGGGTTATTTGTATATTTACATTTATTTTTTCCATTTCCTTGCATTCTTTAAATTATCTTCTTTTATGTTCCATAGAAGAACTAAAGGTTTTTTTTTTTTTTTTTCTTTCGATTGAAGCTTCAGCTACATTTAAAGATGTTCTTCAGTTAAAGACTGCACAACTCTTACAGAGACAGATGATGGAGTTTTATTAGTTTAGGTTCTGTAATCTGCGTGGGAAATTGTTAATCCAGTGTCAGACTTCCTCTAACTGGAATGACTGGTTGGAGAATAACCAAACATGTCTGTAAAAAGCCTTCACGGTTCTCCTGACATGTGAAACAGAGTTCACTTGGCTTTTTCCTGCAGCACCAGGTGCAGATGTTGGCAGGCTCGGCTTTCGTAGGCCATTATTCCCCAGGAGTTTTTCTGATTCCAGTCTTTCTATCAGTCTCAAGGGTCTTGTTATTTGCAACGACAGCAATCTTGCTATACGACTCTTTCAGTACGGACCACCATTGTAAACTTGATTAGTGCATGTGAAAATTGCCCAAGTCTGTACTTTTAATGAATATATTTATGAGTCCAGTGTACAAATCAATTTAATTACCAGTAGCCAGCTGGTGAAGTCAAGTTCAGAGATTTATTTTGGTCTCCCAGAAGATGGAAATATTTTCCCCTGATGTCCCTGTAGGTGCTTTAGAAGACTATATGTATTAGGGGTGTAATGGGACATGTATTCATCCTGAACCGTACGGTATGGACGTCACGGTTCGGTTCATGCAGTTAGACGATGAATACAGTCAGTCACTGGTGATCCACACTGCAATCCAGAAGGGTGCGTGCGGTAATGCAATGCTGTTTGCTAACCGCCACAACAGGAAAAAGAGCAGAAGAAGAACAGCACATACGCAAATGACTTGAGCGCCTAAAAACTAAGTCCACTAGATAGTGCGCATGTGTCGAATGTGTCTTTCTGCCCTCATGCACAAAGTAGAATACTTTGAAAGGCTCGTGCACTCAACTGTGCGCAGAACGAAGCAGAACACGGAAAATTAAGTATAGGAGGGTTGGGCTTAAGCTTTGAATGTTTAAATATAGTTTAAGTGGAGCAAATTGTAATATCCCTAATGCACAAGATTTATTTTTCATTAATCTATTTTTGAAGAGATGCTTTTCAGTTTTGTAGCTGATTGTGACCAAATACATTGCTTTTTTTATCAGCCCTGTAAAAAGAAAAAGAAAAAGACCTATGCAAGAGTGCATTCTGTTTACTGTTTAGTGCTTAATACACTATAAGAGGCTGTACTTCACCAACTAGGGGACTAAAAACCGCTAGGTGGAACAAACTGTGTTTCAACTGTCTGTTCAAATTAAATGGAAAAAAAAAGAAGGAAAAAAACCTAGCATTGTGGATTTGTTCCTTTGCTCTGCAACACTTTAGTTTAGGGTCCAATTCTCACTATGAATTAGTTGCTTATTAGTTTGCATATTACTAGGATATTGGCTATTTATTATTACCCATAAATCACATATTAATGCCTTATTCTGCATGACTATTTTCTACATCCCGTAATCCTACCTAATTCCTAAACTTAACAACTACCTTACTAACTATTAATAAGCAGTAATAAGGGGTTTACTGAGGCAAAAGTCATACTTAATAGTTAGTTAATAGTGAAAACTGGACCCTAAACTAAAGCGTGACCATTTTTCGTATTGTACTGAAATCGTACTGAACCATGACCCCAAAACCGAGGTATGTAGCAAACTGCGACTTCTGTGTACCATTACACCCCTAATAAATATATATAATATATAATAATAATATATAAAAATATATATTTGTCACATTTCTGTACAATTTCGGTACAATACGAAAAATGGTCAAACTTGTCTCTTGTAATCACTCAATCAATGTTTAAACCGCCAATTAAAGGTGGGGTATCCATTTTTTCAACTTCACTCTTTGGAAGTTAGTTGGGCCAGTACCAACAACAAACATCGAACCAATCAGCATTAGGGGGGGCATGACGGTCATGGAGACAGAACAAGCAGGAGGGAGATTTGAAAAAGAAAACATAGAGAGAGAAATGATGAGACAATACAAAAGAGCTCAAAAGAATATCACTGGAATGAAGGTTTATGACTGGGCAAGTGCTTTAGGACCTACGTTAATATTAGAAAACCTTTCCAGTGCTGGAGCGAGCGAAGCAGGAAGGCCTGAAAACAGAGGCTGTTTTGAACCCGCCTTTCATGTGAGTAAAACTGGGTTTGAGTGTCATGATTGTCTTGGGCTGCTGTGCTGTTGGCGATTAACAACAAACTCTTGTTGTATTTACTCTTGTGTACTGTACATTAATTTTTTTGTGCATCCTTGTCGTTTGTTCATCAACTGAGCTTTATTTTTCGTGAAGCATTTTGTTGCGCATCAGTTGTGATACACAGACATCCACTCTCGTTTTGCGTGTGTAACAGAGGCTAGATAGTGAGAGTTGTGCAGGTAAACCACTGCATATTGACGATTGCTAGAGAATGCGGTGTTTAGCGTCACTGAGAATGAGTTTTGGAGGCGGAGCATTGAAGAGAGGGGTGGGTTTGTTTTGGTTAATTTTAAATATCAACAATGTCCAACATCGTTGTTGAACAAATGGTTACCCCACCTTTAAACAGCTTGTGAACTGTCACTTAACTTTCCTGAGGTAAATGCAAGGTTATCTAATGTTCACAGTTTGTTAGTTAGCTATTAAAAACACTTGAGAGGAGCTTATTTATTGTTAATTATATATGAATGTTTGAATAAATTTGTAATGAAGACAAGTATTTATGAAAACTACCTTATATGTTATAAGTTAAATACAAACATTTTAGTTTTTGAGTTTAATTATATCTGAAAATAAATAGCAGTTGAATGTAATAGTTTGGGCTCTGATGTTATAGTTTACTTCCTCCAGAAAATAAAACTGTCACTATTAGTATATCATTCTGAATTATATATATATATATATATATATATATATATATATATATATATATATATATATATATATATATATATATAATATGTGTGTGTGTATATATATTGTCACAGACACGCCAGGCTGTACACTCACCCAATCACAACGGAATCCCTCTCCTGAATATTAACTAGCCACACCTGACACACATCAGCACTCATCACCACAGCAGCATAAAAGACGCTCCAGAGCACTCAGTCACTGTCCGGTCTCGTTAACGCATACATACCTGTGATGCTTACCTCAAGGACTCTGCTAACTTCTACTTACCTGTATCCAGCGTTCTATGTGACTCCTAGTGTCTCCTTGTCTCCTGTGAGTATCTTCGTGTCTCGTCTGCTCCACGCCTGCCTGCTTCCACTATCCCTGGGAAAGATAAAGACAAGTATCAGATCCAGTATCATCTTCAGTCACAAACTTAACCTGCTTCCACTCACCTGCACTCTGCCATCGATCTCTGGTGTTCAATAAACTGTATATTAACTATACCTGTGTCTCCGTCCCCTTCTGTACGTAACAGAAGACTGTGGACCCACACCGTCAAAACAATCATGAGTCATCCAGATCCATTTTAAGACCTTGTTGATGCGCTTCGCCGCACGCTCACCAGCACTTCCATGCCAGCACCTCCAGTACCTTCAGCGACCACTTCTGCATTCACCGCTGCATCTCCTTCGCCATCGGCGATCGCCAGTCCCATGGCCAAACCGGCGCCCTTCACTGGCCTGGCAGAGGACTGCAACGGATTCATCCTGCAGTGTTCGCTGGTCCTGGAGATGCAACCGCACTTGTATCCCGACGACAGCGCAAAGGTTGCTTTCATCATCTCTCAACTGGAAGGAAGAGCTCTCCGCTGGGCTGAACCACTTTGGACACAGAAAAATCCGGTCGTTAAATCACTATCAAGTTTAATTTCCCACTTCAAGGAAGTTTTTGGGAAACCAGCCTGGGATTCATCCATCAGTGAGAGATTATGCAAACTGAATCAAGGTCTCATGTCTGTGTCTGATTATGCCATTCAGTTCAGTACCCTGGCTGCAGTGGTTGGAATGAACAAGCCCCTATCACCACCTATCGTCAAGGCCTCGATCCACGTGTGCGGTTGCATCTCGCTGCATACCTGGACTCCATCGGGCTCGAGAAATTCATCCAGCTATCCATCAGATTCGCCACTTATATGCAGCTGTGTCTCGAAGAGTACCAGGGCCAGCCGTTATTTCCATCCATCCTCTGCCAGCCAGAATCTGTCAGCCATCCAGAACCAGCCATCGAAACCCATGCAAATAGAACACTCACGTCTTTCATCTGCTGAGCGACAGAGGAGACTGACCCAGAATCTCTGTCTTTACTGTGGCCATGCTGGGCATTACATCTCTGGATGCCCCATTCGTCCAGTACGACCCATGGTGAGTGTTATCATGCCTACGTTGAATAAGATGAAACCACTCACTATTGTTGTAACCCTTACTGCTGCTGATTTCTGTCTTCCAGTCAATGCCCCCCTCGATTCTGGGTCAGCTGGAAACTTCATCTCCGGTGCCCTCTGTCGCCAGCTCCAGCTCAAAACTACTGCTACGGCGAAAGTTTACCAGATCCACTCGGTAACTAGAAAACCACTCCGTCAAGTTCGTCACTGTGTTGGACCTCTTCACCTCCAAATTGGTATCCTCCACACGGAAGAGATTCATCTGCTGGTTTTGGAGGAATCAACGGCTGATTTGATTCTAGGGTGCCCCTGGCTTGAGCAGCATGATCCCATCATCTCCTAGAGGACAGGAGAGATCCTGAAGTGGGGTAACCAATGCTTTCCTGACTGTTTCCCTGAGTTTCTGATTCCAAGTCATCCAAGTTCCAAAGAAATCCAAGTCTCTGCTCCTGAGTTTCCTGTTCCAAGTCGTACAAGTTCCAGGAACCCCCGAGTTTCTGTTCCTGAGTTTACTGCTCCAAGTCGTCCAAGTTCCAAAGAAATTCAAGTCTCTGCTTCTGAGTTTCCTGTATCAAGTCTTCTAAGCTCTGAGAAAATCCAAGTCTACGCTACTTCTGTGGAAAGTCCACTCGAGAAACGTTCTACGGACATCCCTGCATGTTACTCCCACTTCAGCGATGTCTTCTATCCAAAAGAAGCCTCCAAGCTGCCTCCCCATCAGCCATGGGACTGCGCATCCCCGGTGAACCAGTGCCCAGAGGGAGAAGGCCATGGAGGAGTACATAAACGAAGCTCTGTCACAGGGCTGCATACGCCCGTCTACTTCCCCTGCTGCTTCAAGCTTTTTCTTCGTGGCAAAGAAGGACGGAGGCTTGCGACCCTGCATCGACCATCGCCACCACGTTGCGGAGGTCCTCCAACGCCTGAGGGACTTTCAACTCTACCTCAAAGCCGAGAAATGCCGTTTCCATCAGCCCTCAGTGCAGTTCTTAGGATATAACATCGACCACAGTGGCGTCTGCATGGACGAGAGGAAGGTAACTGCTGTCCAAGACTGGTCCGTTCCCACATCCGTGAAAGAGTTACAAAGGTTCCTAGGTTTTGCAAATTTCTACCGCAGATTCATCCAAGGTTACAGCTCCATCACCAGCCTACTCACAAGCCTTCTCAGAAACAAGACCAAGTCCCTGTCCTGGACTTCAGCCGCCACACAAGCCTTTAACACCCTGAAAACCACGTTTACAACCGCTCCCCTCCTGGCCCACCCAGATCCGGATCTCCCTTTGGTCAAATGACATAAAAAAGAGCTTTTTGGCAGCAAACACTCAAGATTGGTTTGGTGCTAACAGGGGTAAAAAGTACCCCATGTGTACAATGAAATATACTGCTGTATCTTTAATGTTGTGAGCCTAATTTTCTGCTGGAGATCCTGGACATCTTGGTCAGGTACATGGCATAATGGATTCTACCTATAGGGTTCCCAATTTTCCTGCTTCTTACACATCAAGGGGGACAAAATGTTCACTTGCTGCCTAATATATCCCGCCCACTAACAGGTGCCGTGATGAAGAGATAATCAGTGTTATTCACTTTACCTGTGTGTGTGTGTGTGTGTGTGTGTATATATATATATATATATATATATATATATATATATATATATATATATGTATATATATGTATATATGTATATATATATATATATGTATATATATATATATGTATATATATATATATATGTATATATATATATATATGTATATATATATATATATATATATATATATATATATATGTATATATATATATATATATATATATATATATATATGTATATATATATATATGTATATATATGTATTTGTAAATATTTTATTATATCTTTTCATGTGACAATGTCACACAATTTGCTACAATGTAAAGTAGTGAGTGTACAGCTTGTCTAACAGTGTAAATTTGCTGTCCCCTCAAAATAACTCAACACACAGCCATTAATGTCTAAACCCACAAAAGTGAGTACATCCTTAAGTGAAAATGTCCAAATTGGGCCCAATTAGCCATTTTCTCTCCGCGGTGTCATTTGACTCGTTAGTGTTACAAGGTCTCAGGTTTGAATGGGGAGCAGGTGTTAAATTTGGTGTTATCACTCTCACTCTCTCATACTGGTCACTGGAAGTTCAACATGGCACCTTATGGCAAAGAACTTCTGAAAAAAAAAGAATTGTTGCTCATAAAGATGGCATAGGCTACAAGAAGATTGCCAAGACCCTGAAACTGAGCTGCAGCACGGTGGCCAAGACCATACAGCGGTTTAACAGGACATGTTCCACTCAGAACAGACCTCGCCATGATTGACCAAAGAAGTTGAGTGCACGTGCTCAGCATCATATCCAGAGGTTGTGTTTGGGAAATAGACATATTAGTGCTGCCAACATTGCTGCAGAGGTTGAAGGAGTGGGGGGTCAGCCTGTCAGTGCTCAGACCATACGTCGCACACTGCATCAAATTGGTCTGCATGGCTGTCGTCCCAGAAGGCCCATGTATCCTCGCTCATGACTCCTCAGGAAGCTTCCTCACTCCTCATTCCTCGCCTCCTTGCGGTGCAGTTAGAGAACTGAGATGTCCTTCATGATGGCTGAATTCGACCGGTTTCCGAGTCATAGGATGGAGGATGGAGGACGGAGGACGGAGGAGCGAGGAAACGAGGAGGAATATTGAGAGGCACCCCATGTCTTTACTGTTCCAATACTTATAGAGGGCACTGTATATACACTGTTCAAAAAATTAAAGAAACACTTTGAAAACACATCAGATCACAAAATATCCTCCCGCCATATCTATACTAATATGGACTGGGTAATGAGTTAGAAACGAAAGGATGCTACATTGTTTGATGGAAATGAAAATTATCAACCTACAAAGGACTGAATTCAATGACACCCCGCAACTCAAAATAGTACTCAGTAGTTTGTATGGCCCCCACGTGCTTGTATGCATGCCTGACGATGTCGGGGCATGCTCTTAATGAGACAACGGATGGTGTCCTGGGGTATTTCCTCCCAGATCTGGACCAGGGCATCACTGAGCTCCTGGACAGTCTGAGGTGTAACCTGGCGTTGTCGGATGGACCGAAACATAATGTCCCAGAGGTGTTCTATTAGATTTAGGTCAGGCAAGCGTGGGGGCCATTCAATGGTATCAATTCCTTCATCCTCCAGAAACTGCCTGCATACTCTCGCCACATGAGGCCGGCTTTTGTTGTGCACCAGGATGAACCAGGACCCACTGCACCAGTGTAGGTTCTGACAATGGGTCCAAGGATTTCATCCCGATACCTAATGGCAGTCAGGGTGCCATTGTCTAGCCTATAGAGGTCTATGCATCCCTTCATGGATATGCCTCCCCAGACTATCACTGACCCACCACCAAACCGGTCATGCTGAATGATGTTACAGGCAGCATAATGTTCTCCACGGCTTCTCCAGACCCTTTCACGTCTGTCACGTGCTCAGGGTGAACCTGCTCTTATCTGTGAAAAGCACAGGGTGCCAGTGGCAGACCTGCCAATTCTGGTGCTCAGTGGTAAATGCCAATCGAGCTCCACGGTGCCAGGAAGTGAGCACAGGGCCCACTAGAGGACATTGGGCCCTCAGGCCACCCTCATGAAGTCTGTTTGTGATTGTTTGGTCAGAGACATTCACACCAGTGGCCTGCTGAAAGTCATTTTGTAGGGCTCTGGCAGTGCTCATCCTCACCCTCTGTAGGGTCCAGGTATCGCCTCATGCTACCAGCAGTGACACTGACCCTAACTAAATGCAAAACTAGTGAAAAACAGTCAGAAAAAATTAGTGGGGGAAAAAATTTCAGTGGCCTCCAACTGTACAACCATTCCTGTTTTGGGGGTCGTCTCATTGTTGCCCATCTAGTGCACTTGTTGTTACTTTCATTGACACCAAAGCAGCTGAAACTGATTAACAACTCCCTCTGCTACTTAACTGACCAGATCAATATCCCAGGAGTTTAACTGACTTGATGCTATTATCTGACTAAAAAGTGTTCCTTTCATTTTTTTTTTGAGCAGTGAATATAATTTATAATGTATACTTCTTTATTATATATATATATATATATATATATATATATATATATATATATATATATATATATATATATATATATATATATATGTATATATGTATATATATATATATATATGTATATATATGTGTATATATATATATATATATATATATATATATATATATACTTGAAATCAGACAAAAAGTATTAAAAATAAAAAATGTGTAAAAAAATATTTTTTTATAATTATATTATAATAGACAAAGTATGAATAGATGGATACAATAATACATTTATTAAAAAATTTTATATATTAATGGTATTCAAATATTAATGAGATAATGGCCATGCAAATTAGTGGAAAATGTGCTCTAATGCTGCATATTATGAAAAATATAATTAACTCTTTTGATTTTGGGGATTTGCGAGACTCACCTGTCTGTTTAGGAGTGCTTTAACTAAAGACAGTAAGTCTAAAAATAAACTTGGCCTTTTTAAAGAAAAATTATTTTCTTTTATCAAGTTGCATTACCGTCTACATCCATCCACTTCAGTCAAACTTTGTTGGAGAACTTCATGTTTTTGTTTTCAGGTACGTTCATGAGATGTGTAGAACTTAATCTTACTAGATCACTGTGTTCTGCCAGAAAACCCTCAGCAAGCTCAACTTTCCAGACCTGTTTTTGTTTTTATAATTCTGTTAGCCTAGTTACAATTTTTATTATATTTTGTTGACACTGTTTGCTTTGCGGACTCTGCCATCTGCCTCCATGATAGGTGGTCTCTGTTAATAATGAGTGAGATATATTTCACCATTCACTTCTTTTTTTAGCCATTCAATAAGTGCTAGTGCTCGGCCTGATTTTAATGTAAGAGACGTCCATTCATCCGCATGGAGTCTGGTTAGAAGACGTCTGCCAGAGCCAGACTCAAACCTGTCCCGAAGCCCAGACGCCTGCAGCTCCACGAGGGAACGCCGGCCGGATGTTTGGGGTTGAAATGGGTTGGGATGTGGAAGTACGGCTGCCACCTCCAGTCCAGGTGCTCACGTTGACATATGTCAGAAGCTTTCGGGTGCCCGAATCAATTAGCTTCTCTCGTGTCGAGCAGGGAGGACAAATTGGCAAAGTGTTTTGTTTAAATAAATGGCCTTGGTCTAGTTTTTTCCACGGGGAGCAAGGCTTGTAGGAATGTGTGGTCTCATCGTTCTTAGAAATAAGTTGTTGCAGCATCGTCTGTTGACAACACGTTTACTTATTCACACCGTAGCAAAACCATAAACTGAGACCTCCTGGCTGTGGCCACACTGTTCGAAATTGTGTAACATGGTATATTTATTGAATTTCATTCCATCATCATGTGGTTTGTATATAGTAAGCTCATGTTTTGCTTTATGAAGCATCCGTTTAATTGTCATTTGGGACCATTTTGGAACAAAGAAGAGGTGCTGTTTGAATAAACCCTACTTTGACACAAATCCCATTCGATTACTTTTCTAAGCCTTCAGATTTTTGCCTGATGGACTATAAAACAGGCAAAAAAACTCCCACAGACTGACACTGAAGGACCCGGGCCATATCTAGAGACCAGATATTGTTTTTGATGTAAATGGGAAACACTTATTTTATTTATCGAACTGCCCGTCTCACAGGGACTCTGAGTTTCGGCAAACATTGATAAAGTCCACTGCCAAACATCACCATTTAACCGCAAAACACAAGCAAAACATTCTGTCTTGTCGAGCTGTATGAGTTTGTGTTCTGGTGATAATGCTGCTGCATTAGTGTTTTTCACTAATTGTTTTTGACAAGTGTTTTTCCTCTGATTTCTCATTGTTATGAAGCAAGACACGGGGTTGCTTGGAGACCAACGTTGAAGGGAATTGTTTTGGTAATTGGGCGAATCACAAGAAAACACGACCAGGTCACGTTTCAGCCCAAATTAAAAGAAAGAAATAAGAAATTATATCTTAAAGTAAATAAAATACCCATATAGACATAAAAACATAAAAATGTAAAAAAAAAAATAATAATAATAATATAATACAATACATTTTTGCATTGACATTTTATTGACTTGAAGCATATTTTCCTCTTTTTCCTCATTTCTGCAGTCTGAAATGCTTTTTTTATTGCAATTTCTTATCATTTTCATTTTTTTTTCATGATATATATATATATATATATATATATATATATATATATATTTCACTCTCTTAATTTTTAGTAAAATATGAGCCAGTAGTGTTTTTGACAGGTGTTGTGTGATTATCCATGTCACTTACTTTTAAAACAACGCAATATTCCTTAGAAGTTCTGCACCGTAACAAGTGGCCCTCAGGTTTGTGTTAAAAGTAAAATTAAGTTTTCAGCCATCACATTAGGTTTTCAGGTGATGTGATCAACCCGTGAGTGAGTTTTCCAGTTAAAGAAACCTAAAATCTGCCTGTCTCATAGGTGAGTTCTGAAAATATCGGTGCTTGTTTTATTTTGCTGTCTTTCAAAGGAAATGGTGTAATTGATCTTTACAAGGACGCTGTGAGTGGAATTCTCCTCAGTCTTCCTGTTACCTTTTCCAGTGTAATCAAATAATGGATTTCATTTCAGAGCGCCGCAGTAGCAGAGGAGAGGAAATTATCTTCAGCAGGCTTGTTTATTTGACTTCTGCCATTCTGTTGCATGAAAGCTCTGCCTTCTCCTCCGGCACTGTAACGTGACATGAACCAGAGACCCGTGGAGGCCAGTGTCACTTGAAAATGTGTTGTAATTAAAATTGATCTGTCTAATTAGGTAACAAGACCTGTGTGCTTTCCGCAGGCCAGGAATCTGTCTCTGAAGTCCTTGGCACTGAATTCATAGTTGTGTTGAGCTATTTCAGTGTACTGCTAGTATATGCAAGACTAACACGTTTGTTTGTTTGTTTGTTTGTTTGTTTGTTTTGTTTTGTTTTTTGTATAGCATAATGATGCATCATATTTCTGACCTGGTCTTCATTTACTCACCTTTGTGTCATTATAAATGCATATAAGTTGCTCTTTTGAAATACAAAAGCTGTTTAAGCTTTGTTTGAGCAAAAAGTTTAGATAAAAGTTTCCTGCGATTGAAAATAATTAAAATTTTCAACATGGTGAGTGAATGATAAACTTTGATTTTGCCCACAAGAATATCAATACGTTTGATTTTAGTTGAAGTATTGTTCAGCGTTTCTTTAAAGGGGACCTATAATGCCTCTTTTACAAGATGCAGTATAAGTCTCTGGTGTCCCCAGGATGTGTCTGTGAAGTTTCAGCTCAAAATACCCACAGATCATTTATTATAGAGTATCAAATTTGCCCCGATTTTGATGTGAGCTAAAACACGCCGTTTTTGTGTGTGTCCTTTTAAATGCAAATGAGCTGCTGCTCCCGGCCCCCTTTCCATAAGAGGGCGGAGCTCTAACAGTTTGCCCTTCAGTTGCTCAACAACAACAAAGCTGGAGAATCTCACACAGCCAAAATGACAATTCAAACCAGAGTCGGACACTGATGGAGAGACTCAGGAAGAACTTACAACTTTTAGAATGCATCTGGATGTTTCTGAACGGTTAGTGGATAAATTTACGTAGTTGCTGTTGACTTAATTGTGCCGTCATGTTAATTGTTTGTGCAAATCCAGCATTGAATTGACCCTCGTTTTTTAAGCCGTTTGTTGTGTTCTTTTAGCATTTATTTCTATTTCTGTAAAAGAAAATATCTCCCTTTGCATTGAACTTTGAGCATCGTAACTTTGCAAATGTTGTTTATGCTCAAACGGCAACATTTCACACTAACTAAAGTTAAAAAAGTGAAATCATAATCAAGGACCTCTTTAAGAGAAAACAAAGAGTGTTTTTCCTGTGGCCAGCTGTCAATCAAACCGTCATTGGCCCCTCCCTCCTCCTCTGTATTTACATATCAGATTCGGTCTCCTGTGTTTTCAGGGAGACCATAAACGATAATATGGAGATGGGTAAAAACACCCTCAATCTTATGAATAACTCTGTAGTATGATAACTCAGGCATCTCAGAAATGGTAAAACAGTCCTTCGCCGCTCGAGCAAACTGTCAACAGCCTCGGCTCCTGAGCCACTGGAAAAAATCCACAGAGATCCTAGTGTTCATGAAGTCTCTGAGCCACCCCGAATGGAATAACCACACCAACTTCATTTAGCCTCACTTCTTTGATCAACTTGTAAAATTAGAGCAATTACTAAAATTAATCTGATATTTTGCAGAAGACCATTTTATGAGCCAGGAATTGCAAATGGTACGGAAAAACCTTCCTTAAGCCTGAAAAGAGCCATACTGTGAGACTTTTAAGGGATCATATTCCCCCCCAACCCCTTTGGGCCAAATTCAATCAAAACCTTTCCTTAAAATGGATTTGTATGCATTTAAGGAAATAAATGATTATAAAAATGCCTTTTTATTCCTGGTTTTCTAGTGCAGATTAAGTCGAATAGGTCATAAAATTAATGTATTATTGTACAACGAGTCAAAATGCAGAGTATATCAGAATACTGTCCTTTATAAATATAATTCCTCAGACAAGTAGTTCTGGTTTCTGAGGATGATGGGAATTTTGGCTCGGATACGTGCGGAGAGTGAGGGATGAGATTTTGCATACTTACAGCCATTTTTGTCTATTAAAAACTATTCCTCTCTGAAACGGTGGGACAGACATGGCAGTCGGTATGTCAACCTTGGTGTGATGCCAGGCCAGAGAGATCTATATTAAACTCTTCTGGCGCGCGGCAGTAAATGCTCCCCCTGTGTGTGCATGTGTGGGGTCCGTTCTGCTTGCAGACTTCACGCTCTCATGTACGCTTGCGAGCAAATATATTTATGACCAGCAAATGTTTACAGACGCTGAGAATTGCTTGTGTGTATTCCAGGACTCAAGGTGGATTAAGTTTTTACCTCTTCATGAAGAATAGCATCTTTTTCTTTTTTGGACGAGTTGTAGTCAGTTTATTGGCCCTACACTCCGGAGTCGAGGATATTTCAAGGGCCCTTCAGTGGCTTTACCAACAAGAGGTCTTTATTAAGGAGAGCATGTCAATAGGTTTCTAGTTTTTTTTTTTTTTTTTTTCCCCCAATGCATTTTCAGTTTAAATTTAAAATGCAAACATTTTTAAAAAGTTTTATTTTGTTCAACAGTTATATTTTTATTCTGTTCAACTGGGTGGAGCTCACCCATTTCTGCAGTTTCTATTTCTTTAAAATCAAAAGTGAATGAACTATATTTATAGTTGCGGTTAAGCACATTTTCAAATACAAATCAAAGCTTATAAATCATATAAATAATCAGTCGGAATTATTTTTTTTAAACACAATTAAACCCGTTAAGTTCAGAATTTTGTAGACACCGATTACCTCAAAA
The DNA here is from genome assembly GCF_018812025.1 of Megalobrama amblycephala. Lineage (NCBI taxonomy): Eukaryota > Metazoa > Chordata > Actinopteri > Cypriniformes > Xenocyprididae > Megalobrama > Megalobrama amblycephala. Next base: position 5,096,766 of record NC_063048.1, on the reverse strand, counting down.
AATTTAAGTAAAGCAACTCAAATGTTTTAAGTAAACAATAATTCTAAATAACAAGTCAAACTGAAAATTATTAATTTTTAATTTTATTTAATGTTTAAGTCCACTTTACTTAAAACTGTTGTTTACCATATGTAATGTTTCTCATTTTTCATTTTTCCCATTCTCAACCTAACCATAGGCAAAGCATGCTAGGAGCTTGAAATCTGCTGCAACTCAGTTTAATGTTGAATGGATTCTTCTGATGTAAAGCAACGACGTGATGTGGATGATGTCACTTTATGTTGCTCAGTAAACTTAAAAGTAATAATTTAAGTATATGGGTTTACTCAAAGTTGATCTACAGAAAAGTAAAACTAAACTCCTCGTTCAGAAAATGTAATTGTTTTAAGTTGCATCAATGATTTAACAGACTTTAATTGCAGTGTACTCAATCTTTATAAGCTAAGTACTGTTTGGGTTTACAGTCCTTTAAATAGTTTTTGTGTGTGAGATTCACGCAGATATTTTTTGATGTCGTCTTTTAAGTTGTTTCATTGCTTTCAGTAATAATTGTTTTGATTATTACTTGAAGGTATTTCTGGATGCTTGTTTCTGCCACAAAAAAAAAAAAAAAAAAAAAAATGTAAAAGATAGTTGCGACTTTTTATCGCTCAATTTTCTCACAACTTTTTTTTTTTTTTATAAAGTCAGAATTGCAAGATATAAACTCGCAGGTCTGACTTTTTTCTTGAAATTGTGAGTTTATATCTCGCAATTCTGACTTTTCTCAATTTTCTTTTCTCACATTTTCTTATTTACGCAATTCTGACTTTATAACATGCAATTGCAAGTTTATTTCATTTTTGAGAAAAAAAAAAGTCAGAATTGTGAGAATATATCACACAATTCTGAGAAAATAAGTCACAATTGCGGAAAAAAAAAAAAAAAAAAAAACTTTGTTTTCAGTGGTGGAAAAAAAAGCTTCCATAGGAATTTGCTTTACATTTTTCAGACTGTAGTGTATTTTGTTCTCATTTATACTATGAGTGCGTCCTCAACATGAAATCAACTTTTTAACTAAGGAAACCAGGTGTACAAGTAATCAAATCTTGCTCTTTTTATGTGTTTGTTGGTATATACATCACAGATCATTAGCTGTGTTTTAATTAAGTTCACTTCAGTATATTTTTATAGCACCTTTCACATATGGTTCCAAAGCAGTTTTACAAAGAATAGTTTTGTTAAACTCAATCTTCCTTTTTTTTAATTTTTTTTTTTATCCTTTTTGTAAGCATGGGTTTAAAAATATAAGTATGTTAACACTACAGTCCTTCCATGAGATTTGCCATAATTCTAGAGCGTTCATGGGATATGTTGATTTACATAAGAACAGCTATCATTTCCACCATGATGAATGAGCTGTTTTTCCTCTTTTGGCAACAAAGTGAAATTATAGCACTTCACCAGACATATTTCAGTACAGGTTTTTTGTCCTCCTCAAGCTTAAAGATTTAGTCGCATGTGATTTAGACATTCCTCTGTAAACCTCTCATGCACTGGCTGATAAAAGGTTTGAGATGATTATGTCTTTTTAATCTTTACATTAAACCAGTACACATAAAACAAATGTTAGAAACGCTGCTATAAGTAAGTAATCCTGCTTCTAGGCTGTTTGTCTTGTTTCCATATCCAGACCACCATCACGTGGTATTTTGCTGTGGCCTGCTCATTTTTATCTGCTGTTTTGATGCATTTCTCTCTGTTTACATTGTAGACAAGGACATTTTCTGACACATTTGAGTGCAGAGAGCAGAAATAGCAAATTTATACGTTATTGCACAAGACCTGAAGCTCATATCAAGCCATAAGTGACTCAAGCCCTGCTCTCAAAATGAAACTTTTTTTTTTTTTTTATCAGTTTCCTCAAGGTCTGTAGACTGCACATGCAGTGCGTCAAATGTGCTGATTTTAAAAACATCTTTTGGTAGATGTTACCAAGCGCTGATTGTTGCATACTCCCATTTTCTTTGCTGATTGAATTGCCTTTCTTTCCTCCCTCAGCTCCATCAGGCCGCTGAAGTGGCCCTCCTGAGAGGGGCCAGGGTCATTTCACCAGAGGATATCATCTTTCTAATGAGGAAAGACAAGGTAAAAGCAGACAAATATGAGACATTACCGCAACATAATTCATTACCCTTCATATTTATGGACTACTGGTTTGGTTATTGAAAAGTTTTATTGCTTTTGTAGTTCTGTTGCTTTTCAATCACAGGTTGAAAGCAAAAATCAAGGCTGGGTGGTATAATAAAACATTATCTTGATATTTTTGATCTTTCATAACTTTTAATAATCTTTCTAACCCTGTCTAGTATGTGATTTCGATGGAAGCTCTTTCTGCCTTGAAATAAAAATAAAAAGTCACAATTACCTTTTTTATCTTACAATTGTGACTTTTTTCTCAGAATTGTGACATAAACTCACAATTGTGAGTTATAAAGTCAGAATTGCATAATATAAAGTCAGAATTGCAAGTTATAAAGTCAGAATTGTAGTTTATATCTTGCAATTCTGACTGTATAACGCACTTCTGATTTTATAACACGCAATTCTGACTTTATATCACGCAATTGTGAGTTATATCAGTTCTGAGGGAAAAAAAAGTCAGAATTGTGACTTTATATCTTGCAATTCTGACTTTATAATTCGCAATTGCAAATTAAAATCTCGTAATCCCGAGAAAAAAAAAGACAAAACTCGCAATTCTGACTTTTAAGACGCAATTATGAGTTTATATCTCATTATTCTGAGATAAAAAGTTAGAATTGTGAGATAAAATGTTTTTTTGTTTTTTTTTTATTTAATTTAGTGGCGGAAACAAGCTTCTATAGATTTCAGTGAATTAGTTTAATGCAAAAAACTAAAACACAAAGATGTATAAATATATCAGTCAATCAAATAAAGGTTTTTCACTGAATATTTTTATATATAAATATTTTCATTTAAATAAAATGTACATGATGAACTTAATTGAATGATGATGCAAATTCATTTTAATATGATTCATTGAAATGGGCAATCTGAACTGCTTTACAGAAATGAATCAAACTTACCACTATTAAATATATTTTTTTCTACTGAGGTTTATTCATTTTTGCAATATTACGATATTCATAATGCAGATTAATTCAATATTGCCAGCAAAATTATGAATGTATCATACAGCTAGAAAGAATTACATTTCTTGAATGTTATGGAGAAAAAAGAACTTTGTTAGATAGATGGAGATTGTTTTAGTTTAAACGCTAAGTCTGTTTTTTGTGTTTGTTTTTTACTCTATAAGAAAAAATTACGGCGGCTCATCAAGTACATGCAGTTCAGAGACTACAAATCCAAAGTCCTAAAAACCATTGACGATGAGGACCTGCTGGATTCAGGTATGATATGTGTAGTATTTTCTGATATATCCGGAATTTCTTTCATGCATCTTAAACCTGGCTTTTTGATGACGACAAACAATGAATCATGCATTTTTTTTAATGTTTAATCACGTGTATTGCTGAGAGAAAGTAAGATGCACTCTGATCACTGTCATATTGTATTATGCCATTCTGAAAGAATTCAAATCTTTTAGAACCGTTAATGGATCCAAACATTATGAAAATGGTTTGCTTCCAAAAATGATTAAAAATGGAACCGTTTCTGAACGAGAACCTTTTTGTGATTCCCAACCCAATTTAACATACTGTACTTTCATATATATTGCAGCTTACCATGTTTTCCTTTATGAATGATTTTCTCCTTAAGATATTCAAAACATTTTCCCCCCATCAACAGCATTTAACATTTAGCCATTGCCTTAAATGACAAAGCCGTGCATAATGAGCAGAGTCGAGCAGGGTAATTTTGTACGCCACAGTCAATCAGCAAGAGTCATTAACTAAACTGCAGACAGAAGCTTTGGCATCAATCTGCTTTGAACAGCACTCCGCCGCCCTCATCAATATCACCAAAAAATGAGGACAAGGGAGGAAAACCATCCGCAGAAGCAGCGGCCTTCCCGTGTAATGTCATGCGGAGTATCATTAGGACTCTTGCTCCTCATCTAGAGTGTAACTTGAGAGAGAACATTGAAATGCAGCGTTCCGATTGCACAGTCCGGAGTCTCAGTGTCTGAACGCAGATGCTTTTCCATAGCTTTCTCTTTTTAATTTGTGGCTCTTCTGCGTGTTGTTTTGGTTCTGAAAGTTTGTGACCCTATCCGTGACGCCTTCAATTGGGAGATTATTGTTCCTTGACTATTATCTGCATTATTGTATGCAATATAAAATATAAGAGGAATTGTTTCAGTGTGAGGAGAGAACAGCCTCTCTGTCCTCGGGGGCCTGCGGTGGGAGCCTGCCTGTGTTAGGAGGTGGTTTTTCTCTGGTGTGGTGTGTTCGGAGGGTTGCAAAAGAGGGCAATGTAGAGCAGTGGGGTATTGATATCTTTCCATACAATGTTCTTGAAGTGACCCTTAAAACAAAACTAAACTGCAAATGAGGAACTTCTGTTATATTCCGCTATTGTCTTTTTTAGGTTGATCAGCAGATTTGGGGTGAGATACAGTGTAGCATGAGATTGTCATTGTGAAATCCTTACTACGTATTTCTACATGGTCTTATTGTGAGCAATTCATCGGTGCATGTTAAAATCTAAAATGATTTCCCTTTTATTTTCCATATAGAGGAAAATAAAACACTTTTTACCATGTGTTCAGTTCTCAGTGTATAAAATTTTTATTCTCACATTTTTTTTTTTTTTTTTCTCCATTGAATATCCTGTTTCACTCGGAAATACGCATAGTTACGGAAATAAATTGGGTTGCAAGCTCTGTTGCTTGAGCGGTGGGTCGTGTTTAAACTTTTAGGGCCTTATTTTAACGATTTATGCACATGGTCTGAAGATCATGGCGCAGGTGCTCTTAGGTTGTGTCCGAATCCACTTTTGCTAGTTTAATGGCAGAAAAAATTTTCCCAAAGGGTTGTACCTAGTCTCTTAATGAGTAATGAGTGTGTTGTGGGTGTAATGTGCAATAAACCAATCAGAGTGTCATTTTCCCAGTCCCTTTAAAAGCCAGTTGCTCTTGCACCATGGCGGATTGCTATTTACATGTCAGAATATAGACACCCTCAACCTGACAAGTCACTTTAAATACATGTGTGTATTGCCACGATTGGTCAAATTATTAGCCAATTTCATTCATCATTACTGCAAATAGGTAATTCTGATACATGCAATGACATTGTAATCCTTTTATTTTTAATATTTGGCATGTTTGTGTGCTGCTGCGCGTCCCTGTGCATGTAACAAGCAGAGTGTATCTGCGCTGTGCACCCGCCTATAGGTGCATACTAACACGCTCTTTAAATAACACAAAATAAATAAATACTGTGCCATTGACTTTAGACCAGGTTTTTGTTTGGTCAGTTGTGCAGTCATTTTTCAATTGCCTCAAAATAGCAACACGCCAACAATGCACCTGAACACACCTCGTTTTCAGACCAGCAGGCCCATAGGCGCACAGGTGGGCATGAGTGCATTTGCTATTTTAAACAATGTGGTGCTGGACGTGAAAATAACTGCGCTGGGATGAAACTAGCCAAAAACACTTGTGTTGCGCCTGATGTCGCATTGCGCCGGGTGTATGGTAGGGCCCATTGACATTATTGTTCTGTAAACAGAAGCTCAGTTAAATTAAGTTACTAGTATTTATTTAGTTAGATTTTAATGCAACATTTCCTCATTATTATTGTCCAGTTGAACACTTTACACCTATATGTTCAATTATCAGTATAAAAACAGATCTTGCCCGTTTTTTCTGGTTGAACATCCTTTTTCACTTGGAAATACAAGTAGTTACTGGAGTAAATTGCAAGCGTTGTTGGTTGAGTGGTTGGTCGTATTTAGACATATTGTTCTGTAAACAGATGCTTTGTTAGGTAAGTCAAGAAAAAAAATGCATAGTATTAGCACAATTTATCACACAATACAAAAAATAACATTGAACTTAAACGCAGTTATCGCTTAAACGCTTTAAAGTTGCGTTTTGTTTTTTGTTTTGTTTTTTTAACTATGGCTCCAAATGCTAATCCATCTGAAAACATTGCGAGTTTCGAGTTTCACTTCATAACGACAGTTGAGCATCCTTTTGTGAGATGATGTGGCTTCTTACACAGGATAAGGCAGTCGTGTGTTTATTAGCCATGTTTAATCAATCAAAGCATTTCAATCTTCTGATTCAACTAGGATGATAGTATGATGCCCATAGGGATTTCCTGGAATGACACACGTGTTATCTTCTTCATATTTGGAGTTTCTGCCCAAGAGCACCCTCTGGCTTTCAGATGGAGATGCATTTACCACTGACCACAGAGCCATACAGCTCTGACAAGCTGTGCATAAAATAAACGCTGCCTTTGTCAAATCGCGTGCGGTTTAATCACGATAAATCATGCAACCCTAGCACAGTTTTTAATCTTTTGATCTGCTTGATCACCCTGTTACAGGCACATTTAAAATTCCATTTTGTACTTGTACTTCTTAATTTTGAAGGATGAATCCACTAGATCAAATATGTTTTATTAGTGTTTATTTAGTTTATTGTATCAAATGTCAAATTAAGGATTCTTTAAAGCCAGAAATGCACTACTAATTATGTGCGTCAATATATTTGTATCATTTAAAAGCGAGTTTATACAAAGTGACTTTTTTTACCATTTGATTGAATTGCCCCGTTTACAGAGGAACTCCACAATTACAGTCTGTTCAAGGTTGTGCCGTGCCAGGACCAGCGAACTTGAAGCCCATAAAACAAGCTGTTATTTAGGTGTCATAAATTCATTAACCTTGATTAAACATTTTCTGGGGCTATTTCTGTCATTCACAACCAGACGTTACTTCACAGAAGAGTGTTTAATCAGTGTATTTCCTTTCATTTAATTAACATTTTCCTTCTTTTTTCATTTTCCCACCCTGGAGCTTTAGGCCTGTAATGCCCACTGACGCTGAACCGCATGAACATGCTGGAAAAAGTGAAAGTCATTTGCTGTGGTAGAGCTTGAAATTATGCTGCTGTGGGAATTATGTACATAGTGAACAAAACATGTGACGCAAATGAAAAATCATTTATATTCGAGGTTTTTCTTTGAGCTTCTAGATTTCATCTCTGCTCTGGGCATTCATCAGCCAACTTTATCAACTTCATTAGGTGCATCATGGGATATTTTTAAACACTAGTGAAGGAGGAAAAATATTTGATGGACACTTGATGTTGTTTTTCCACTCCAACAAATATAATATTATACTTTTTAAAATTTATGTATTTATTTAGTTATAATTTTTTATTATATATATATATATATATATATATATATATATATATATATATATATATATATATATATATATATATATATATATATATATATATATATATCAAATTTGTTTTGCAAAAAATCTGAATGAGATTGTCATAGATTATGGCAAAGAATAAACTTTTAAGAGCACTAACCTTCCCTTTTCCCTTTTTTTTTGTATAATACCCAACGCATAATTTAAATCCATTAATTGGAACTCTGAGCGACTAAACAGCAACCCACTGCTGATATTATGTGCACTTATTTTTTTCTTATTCAAACAGTTCATATTTTTGTTCTATAGCAGATTTCACATTTACCTATATTTTTAAGATATATAGATTTGGCTTTCAGAGGCCTGCCATGCTTCTGAGCCGAGATGACTCAGGTAAAGAACACAAAGCACTAGAGGCAAGTGGGCCGCTGCATCTTGAGTCAGGTGTAAACAACCCCAGCTGGCCTGCAGATGTGTGCTGGATGGAGAGTCAGCAAATCTGCCTCTTTCTGTCCTCTTACAGACAAATACAGCAGCAGCAGTGCCAACAAGAGGCAGCGTCTGGCGCAGGACTTCCTGGGCTCCATCGACCAGACGGGGGAATTCTTGTCTTTGGTGGAGGAAGAGGAGGTGGATGAAGTCAAGCAGGAACGGCTGGAGGTGAGTAGGAGGCAAAAAGCCACCGACAACTCCCAGAAATCTGCTTCAGCCTGAACACCCAGAGCTCAGCATGCCAGTGAGGGTGGACGGCACAGAAATTCAAGGGGATTACCCTGCGGTCACAGAAAGAGGGATAGCAGTTCATTCTTTCGTGATAAAGACTGGCCAAACTAAATAAGGCCTGTGTCGTTTTCACGAACCACCTGCAGTTCAAGTGTTTACATGCACAACAATATGATAACTCTCAAAAATCAGTTTATTATACAAATAAATAAGTTTTACATGCAAATCAATAAAGTGGGAATGCAAGAATTCACACGATTTTGAAATTAACCGATTTTTCTCTGATAGTGACGTCAAAACCTAAACATTCTCATGCTTAGTCCAAAATGTTGACTGGAGACATGGCAGAAGTAATATTTTACCTTACACGCGGTCAGATCATTAATCAGACTATGATCAAATATATGATCAAGACAGTGCATGTAAAGACACTCATTGCTATTACTTCCTGTATTTTAGTTGTTGTTGTTTTCCTAAAAGGTACTTACAAACAGCTATTGGAATTGGAATTGGTATTTTAATGCACATTTTGTTTCTCTATCTAAAACCTAATTATATGTATTATATATAAATTTTTTTGTGAATAGTTAAGGATATCAGAACCTTGTTAATTATTATTTTAAACTTTTCATCAACTTCGGTAGGCTTTACAAAAAAAGAAATTGCTGATCTCTAGTGATGTCAATTTTTTTATCGATCATTTGTTGGTAAAGGGTGAGAGACCAGACATTTTTTTTGTTAAAGGGATAGTTCACCCAAAAATGAAACTTTGATGTTTATCTGCTTACCCCCAGGACATCCAAGATGTAGGTGACTTTGTTTCTTCAGTAGAACACAAATTATGATTTTTAACTCCAACCGTTGCCGTCTGTCAGCCGTATAATGCATGTCAATGGGAACTTCATCTATAAGGGTAAAAAAAACAAAACACGTACAGACAAATCCAAATTAAACCCTGCGGCTCGTGACGACACATTGATGTCCTAAGACATGAAACGATCGGTTTGTGCGAGAAACCGAACAGTATTTATATAATTTTTTACCTCTAATACACCACTATGTCCAACTGCCTTGTGCACGCCATCCGGTGCGTGAGGTGTGTACGCGCTCTGGCGTAGTTTAAAGGACGTGCTTCCGCTTTCCGTATTCTCAAAAAGCTTATGCTGTATGTCCTACCCTTCCCTATTCTACTTATGGAAAAAACGGAACTGGCACCGAATGCAATGATTGGACAAACATTTTAAGGTCCTGAGACTTCTACAGAAGATATATGTACATGCTTTGATATTTAGACTTCTATAAGTCGTTAGTAGAATGTCTAAAGTGAACCATCAAAAGGGTTACCTTGTTTTTTATTATTGTGTGTAAGAAGTAGTCATTGACAGTTGGTAGTCATTTTGGAACAGAAGTTTGACTTAAACAAGGTATTTAAACACATTAAATGTAGTTGTGAACCACAGGAGCACCTGCTTTTGAGACGACACTGAAAAATGTGGTTTCAGTACTCGTGTTCCCTAAAAAACAAGAAGCCGAGGCTCCAACTCCTGTCAGTAGGTCCGACTGGGTTTCATCCCCTCCACTAGTCTTAAAATCTCATTTGAGTTTCCATTGTGATGTCAAATAAGCTGCGAGTGAATCAAACAATGGAAATGGGGTGTAGATTTGACATGGCAAACGTCATTATGAAATCAACAGGAGTGTTTTCGGTCCAATGAGGGAAAATGATGAGGTGAAGCGATTCTTTATCAGTACAAATCAGACATTGATGCATCATTAAATGTTTTTAATCTCTGTGATATGAACGTGAACTCTTGTGGCATAAGCACAGGAGTCTTTATAACATCCTTTTGTTCTCACTGTGCCAAGTGAAATAAATGGCCACAGCTGAAAGATGTAATTAAAGGTCTGAAGCAAGAACCGTGGACAAGGGGGTATTACCATGAGACTTTATACGTCCCGTCTCAATTAAAACCAAGCACCAGTCTGTTCTGGATGTGGCCAAGAAAGCCTGCGGTTTCCCCCAAAACTTTGTTCCTACTGAGTGTTTTAATGGGTATGTTTTAGCTATCAGGACAACCTTTTGGGAATAAGGAACCATATCCTTCTGGGCCTCCCACTTTGCCCCACTCATGAAGTCCTCGAGAGAGGAGCTTTATGGTTTAACCACACTTCACTGTGCTGCTTTATCTAGTGCCCTGTTCGCCCCGCAGCCACCCCCTTGTCTTCTTTAACTAGCTCTTTTAGTGGCTAAGAGCACATGTCTGGTTTTCCTGTGCTCTTCCATCTGCTCGCCTTACCTGGTGCATATAGACCTTATGGGGTGATTATGTATTTTCGGGTGCGGGGTGTTTTTTTGTTTTTTTTTTGTTTTGTTTTTTAACTCAAATTTATTTTTGACTTTTATTTCTTTGCTAGTAGCTAGCTAGTGGCCGACCAATTTTTTAATAGCCAGTGTAGAAGCATCTGTCTGTCTGTCTGTTACGAGTTTACTTGCATTTGATGTGTGCAGAATGTTAAATTGTTCTTACATTTTTGCGAACATAACTTTTTCATAATTCTAAAGTTTTTTAAATTCTAGAGCTCATGTTCAGTTTTTAATTGTATATTGTGGCAAGCAGGGCCTGGGATTTTATGTTGGTGTTTTGTTTTAGTTTATGCAGCAGTCTTCCATGAGGGCATGCATTTACTTTCGTTTTGTTGTTTATTTTGTCATTAAAATTACGTTAGTTTGTCAGTTCCTGATCTTGACCAAAAATTGATGCACTTCTTAACAGAAATACTGTCGCCTCTGGCTTGCTTACTTGGGGACACTTGATATTTAGCAATATTATTTATTTGACTGTACTGACACGATTGGTTGAGAACTGACCTGAGCTGGATGATGACATCACTCTTTTCTGCAGAGGTGCTTTATAGATGACTCATTTCATAATTGATAAAGTTTACACACAGATATTGAACTGAATTGGGGGGGGTAAAGACATTTATAATGTTACAAACAATTTAAAATTCATATTGATGCTTCTATCTGTTATTTTTTTATTCTTTAAAGGATCCTAAACTAAATGCATCACATTTCTAGCAGCACAATTGTTTTCACTGGTAATAATAAGATAATTTATTGATAATAATTAGAAATGTTTCTTGAGCATCAAATTATCATATTAGAATGATTTTTGAAGGATCATGTGACACTGAAGACTGGAGTAATGATGCTGAAAAGTTGTCTCACGATATTGCCTTGTGAGGGTGAAATTAGGGTAGAATATGCCACCACTACTTTTACAAACCATTTAATTAGGTTGAATAATGGTTGATCGCTTCAATTCTATCCAGCTCATCCAACACAAGAGACATTCGTAATGCATCAGGAATCAGAGTTCACCGATCACGTGATGAGAGTAAGTGACGAGATGACTAACAAGATTATGGCGGAGAATTTGTTGCACAACAGAGCCTAAGTGTCTGACAAATGTCTAATCTTATAGAATGCACGCTCAGCACCACCACTCCCTATTCACAGAGTATGCGTGATTGTGAAATCGAAAGCGAAAGTAAAATGCGAGCGTGCATTCGCGATTTCAGTACCCTGCATTTTGAAAGCGGCTCCCTGATGCATGCAAATATCTCCCAATATGAAAGCTATTTGAGTTGTGTACTTGTAACCATCTTTTAGCTTTGTATCATGCTCGAAGAAAAAAATTGGTCTCTATTTGCACTTTGAATATTGAGAGAGTACTTTGATAATGGTTGCACTTATTGTTTGCCCTTAATAAGACTAAGAGAAAACTGTGTTATTCATTTTTATTTATACTGCTTTTATTTCTATGATCAATTTGTGGAAAGGAGTTCAGTTAGGAGGTCAAAAGTTGTAGAAGCTCATAAATCATGCATAGTTCTAAGGTCTGAAATCATACAGGAGAGAAGCCAGTTCAGTCAGTTTGTGGGAAAACCCTTTTACAGTGCTTGAGTATTGTTGTGTTTTACTGCATATGATAATTCATACTAAGAAAGTTAGAACTGAAATGACATTCATTACATGATAATTAGTTAAATAGTCAGCACCTGAAGGCTATTTTTCTAGTCATGTTTTTCGTTATTGAGGATTTCTTAAAAATATTGTGTAAAAATCTCATCTCATCACACCCCAGCTGTAATTAACCTCTGTAATTACATATATAATTACTCTTTTGACCCTTCCCCTACCCCTTAACCCACCGTTAAACCCAACTGTACCACATAACCTGTCCCTAACCTTACTCATATCCCACAGCAAAAGTGTTTTGCAAAACAACATCAACACAGTAAATACATTGTACTTATTTTTTTATGCAAATACATAGTAGTTAAGCACACCTAATATAAAATGTGACCAAAACTTTTGAAAGGTAGTGTATTCAATAATTTTATAAATTTATATTATATTGTGTTCTATAAATGTATTATTTAAAGCTGCAGTAGGTAACTTTTGTAAAAATGTATTTTTTACATATTTGTTAAACCTGTCATTATGTCCTGACAGTAGAATATGAGACAGATAATCTGAGAAAAAAATCAAGCTCCTCTGGCTCCTCTCAGTGGTCCTATTGCCATTTGCAGAAATACACCGCTCCCGGTAAGAAACGACCAATCAGAGCCAGGAGGAGTGTCTTAGCAGTGTCAATCAAGCTTGTGTGCGCTGATCACACCCCTCTCATGCACAGCGCCAGCGCGTACAGCCGTTCAAATTCAAGATTACCGCTGTGCCGCAGCTTTGCTTATGGCGGACAAACAATCCAAACTGCCAATTCCTGGAGTGGCACCTGCTCATAAAATAAAGACGGGTCAAGTCAAGTCAAGTCACCTTTATTTATATAGCGCTTTTTACAATGCAGATTGTGTCAAAGCAGCTTTACATTGATAACTGGTACATAATTTGGCTGCACAGCAGCTTACATAATAGTGTCAATGCAGGCAGATCAGAAGCACTGTTGAATAAATGTCAAGAATACTATTGAATATCAAATGTCAAGTGTCCCCAACTAAGCAAGCCAAAGGCGACAGCGGCAAGGAACCCAAACTCCATCAGGTGACATCAGGTGGCAAACAAGTGGCAAATAGGTGTTAAAATGGAGAAAAAAAAAAACCTTGGGAGAAACCAGACTTAGTCGGGGGGCCAGTTCTCCTCTGGCGAACAGTGCTTTGTTACAATCAGGTTGCTATCATAAGTCTGATAGGATTGCAACAATCAAAGTATTTATTTCAGTTCCATCCAGTTGAGGATCGTATTCATCACGCCGGTACGGACGGTCTGTTGAGGAACTGTGCTACTGGCTGTCGTGTCGATGAGGCCTTCACAATGGATGATCCAGTTGACTCGATCTCTGCTGATACTTCAGGGCTGCGTTGTGGTCGTGTCCAGTTGAGGATCGTATTCATCACGCCGGTATGGACGGTCTGTTGAGGAACTGTGGCACTGGCTGTCGTGTTGATGATGTCTTCACAATGGATGATCTAGTTGACTCGATCTCTGCTGATACTTCAGGGCTGCGTTGTGGTCGTGTCATGGCACCGGTCCTTGGTCTCAGCTGGATACGGCCCAGATCCGGTTGACTACGGTAAACCTCGGGATAAACGGAAAGACTAATATTAGCGTAGATGCCATTCTTTTTCTGATGTAACGAGTACATCTGGTGTTATAGGAAGTGTTCCCGGTTCCGGCTGACCTAATTTATGCAGCCTAATAATCCTTTAACGGATTTGAAAATATAAATTGATAATGTGTTATGTGTATGCCAGGTTAAAGAGATGTGTTTTTAGTCTAGATTTAAACTGACAGAGTGTGTCTGCTTCCCAAACAATGCTAGGAAGATTGTTCCAGAGTTTAGGTGCCGGGTAAATGGAAAAAGACAGATGACGATGATAAAAAAGCCAAAAAGAAAGAATTAGATAGAGCCCGAAATAAAACGATGGTAAATATCGGAGCGGCTTTTCCGAGGTGGAGGGAGCTACGTGTCCTGAAAGGATTAAAAACCGATCCAGAGTTAGCCACATTTCTGCTTGACAAGTAAGTATCCCTGCTTGATTTGTTTAATTTTTTTAAGAACTACACAACTAAGGATAATTTCAAAACAGGCCTGACAAATTATGTATGGCATGGTTTCTTGTAGATTTCAGGTGGTCCTTTGACTCAGTGTCAAAACTCTAGCCGCATAACATACAGATAAAATGTCACGCACTGTGCAAAGCAACTATTGAAACCTACTAATTCACTGGCTTGTCATGTTGCTGAAATAATGTACTAGCAAACCTTATTTAGCATTACATATCAATAGAATAATTACTTGCATACTGTAACGTTAGTTACCGTTATATTATCGTACTAGCTATTTATTACTTATAGAAATAGTGCAACGTCATATAGTTACATTACATGTATTGCAAAATGCGTAATGTTTTGAGGACCAAGTTTGTAGTCAAAGTATGGGCAAGGCCATAGTCAATGTAAATCATATTGTTGATGTTTCGCCCGTACCAGTGAATGTGCCATAACTGTTTATCCGCCGTCATCGGTGGCCCTGCTTGCTTACTAGCCTGCGCGTTCACGGCAGGCTCCACTGTGATGGGGGAGGAGCTGTGGAGGGAGGGCTGTAGCGCAGCATAGAGCAAGGAGGAGTTACCTGTGAGTTGTGCTTGTTCAAATTTTCAGGCTAAGTCAACGTTTTCTAAAAACTCCCTACTGCAGCTTTAAATGTGTATTATTTTGTAAAATAATATTTAATTATATACATACAATGATATATCATATCATAATTTTATTTACATACAGTAAAACATATACAATATATACAATTGTTACCAAATAAAAAATAGGAAATAATCAAATATCTTGTGTTTGAAAACAAGATTTTTACAGAAGTTAGTTTGCGCCCAAAAAAAAGCCAAAATAGCTAAAAAACAAAAAACAAATATCATCTGCTTCATTTGCCCTGGTTAGTATATCAGTCCTTCACTACTAGTAGCACTCTTATTACAGTAAATGAGACTATTTCAAAGACCTCATTTGCCACGTCCATTTACTCTCTCTAGATTTTCTCAATGCTGTGAATAAACTACAACACTTGTGTAAATACTCAGGCCATTATTTCATAGGATTTCCAAAGCCGCAGCTTACGGGTCAAACATCTGTCAGATGTCCAGTCCGCTAACTGCACATGTGAACAGCCAGGGCAGCCGCGATCAGGTCGGACAGGGTTATAATTCACCCGCTCGCTCCTACACTTGATCAGCCGGCGATGGCTTCTCTTTTGTCAGTGGTGTGTGGATTGGATTTCCTCAGGCAGATCATCCATCTTCCCAAGGACCCTCTAAGATCTCTTGACAATCTGTTATTTTCTCGGCCACATTCAGATGGGAATGCTTAAAAGTGTTTTTGTCATGATGTGTGGGATCTGCATTGTTTTGCCTTAATGCCATGATGACAGCAGGATGCTATTCTGGGACACTGGTAATCTGTCTTTTGCAAATTCCCTAGGAAATTGTAAATGCTGAAAACGGCTATGTAAACTCTTGCACTTTTGCTTGCTTGGGTTTTCACAAAACTTTTGAAGTTTTTTTTTTTTCCACTTCTAGATTAAGGAATGTAATGCAAATGGTAAACTAGTTAAAAACTAGAAGTTTTTGAGTCTGCAAACAATGTAAAAGCATATCTGATGTTATTTTCTCTTAAAAAAAAAATCAAACTCGTGACCTTAAATGATCTTGAGTGAAATTGATTTTTTTTTTATTCATATTTCATTTTGTTTGCATGAATTCACATGTGCCTGGCTCTGAAAGTGGATTTCTTTTTTGTCCATGTTTGTTTGTTTGTTTGTTTACTTATTATTACAACCCCCCCCCCCCCCCCCCTCTCTCTCTCTCTCTCTCTCTCTCTCTCTCTCTCTGTCACATGATCCTTCAGAAATCATTCTAATATGATGACTGGCTGCTCAAAAAACATTTATTATTACTATTAATGTTGAAAACAGTTGTGTACAATTGTTGTATATATTAAACATCATAAACTAAATATTAAATATCATATGTATCATAAATTTAGTGCCCCTGAATTTGAAAGTGCTTTAATTAATTTGGTCCAGTATTTATTTCTTTGTTTTATTGTTTGTTTGTTTGTTTGTTTTTTCAACCAAGGCCACTTTTAGCATATCATAGCATATTCACCACATACGATGCCATAATAATAATTTTACCAATATTATTTAAATTATAATTCTTAAATTTTGACATTTGTTGTACAATAATATATTTAATATAAAATATATTTGATTTAATTTCCACATTGGTCTGGATAAAAAATAAAAAAAAAAGTTTCTTTCTATATACACATTGTAATTGTCTTTGCAGGTTATCATTATCATTTTTCTATGGTAACATGTAATTGTCAAAAATATTTGAAATTACATGCATGGGGAAATTAAAGTTAACCTGAAACACTTTGCGTTATCAGTGCATGTTATATTGGTGAATCGTTCACAGAGAGGGTCTGAGATTGTTCGGAGCGTTCACATTTACACCAAAATGAATACAAACTGATCTCAGACACTTGGTTGCTATAAATTACAAAATGAACTGCACCAGCATATGTGTTTTGCATTAGTAAAAATATCTAGCCCTTTACGCAGGACAATCGAACATGAACTGAATATGTTTTATTAATGATTTTGACCTTAATAGGTTTAGGAAGTTGATAGTGGATTTGTTTTGCTCTGTACTTTCTTTTAGGGATTTGTGAGTAGTATTAGGTGTCTTATTCAGTTCTCTTCAACCTGAAAGTGACTGTCGCAGCTCGTTTAAACCGGCACATATGGACTGCACAGAGATCACTGACTCTCTCTCAAGCAGCTTTAGTTTTTATGAGCAAAAACAGAGGCACTTTAAATTCATTTCTGTTTGATCGTCTAAACTTAGCCGTGCGTCTGAATGAAATGCCCCACAAATTTAATTATAGCCTGCCTCGGGCTGTTAATCACCGACGCACGGGTGACGCGCATTGAAATATACTAGATATCCAAAATATATCTTGGGCCTCAGCCTATGGAAATCTCATCGCTAGCAGTGGTACAAATTGAGATTCCCTTTATCCAGACCACACTGGCATGAAATGAAAGTCACGAGCGGCCAAATCAAATATTTGCCAACGTCCTCCTATACGGCCACTGCGTCAGTTGTGGGTATAATTTGGCTATTAGCAGGTGGGTCAACGTTTTGATTTAATCAGCGGCTATACATAGCATTCAAACATCGAATCCCCCCGCTGCTCTTTTCAGTCAATAAGCCACAGTCAAAACATTTCTCCGGTCTCTGGCCGACCGGTTGACAAGAGTTATTTAAAAGTGCAGCGGCTCCAGTCTCGTATCGCTCGCGGCCCAATTTGGAGCGGGACCCAGACACCGAGGCTGCTGCGAATTCCCCCTCCGAGCTGCAAAACGAGACCTCCGCTCGGCTCTTAACGACACTAATAGAAATCACAGTTCCAGCGCTGTGTAACGAGCAGGCGCTCAGCATCATTAATATGTATTTTCAAAGATGGAATTTCCAATGACTGCCAGCTAACTAAATAAAAAGACTCCGGTTGGTTTGGGTGGCCTGAACACGATCCAGGCAGCCTCGCATCGGGCCCGGAGCCCCGAGCATCATGTCAGACTGTCCTCAGTCTCGAACTTGATGCTTCCTGCTAACCAGTTCGGAGACGCGTCTCTCTCTAGACTGTAAAACAGATCCTTTGCGGCATGAGGGGAGAGAAAAAAAAACGGTCATAAACCTTGAACCTTTTTTTATGACACACAGCCTGGTAGAGAGCTCAAAGTGACTGTTATGTGAAGGTATGAAATTGGTCCAGGATGAGGAAATGTCTAATTATAGGTTCTGACCTGCAACTTAACACGCTCGGCTGTAAATCCAAGTGAAACCTGTTGGGTTGCTATTAAGAGGGTTCATTACTGCGCATGGCTCTCTTAAAGTTTACAGAGACCGTCCTTCTCTTGTTATGTTATGCCATTTTATCTTGTGTAGCATAAAGTGAAAATGACTGTCTTGATATTTAATCCTTAGAGTAGCTGATAAAACTGTGGTTTAAAGCATGGCATCAAGCAGGAGCTCCACGATATCTTAATTGAAGAGATTATTATGGGATCCAAAACATCAAGCAAATTTAGAAACGTCACACTTCACCTTTCAACGCTCATTATGACAGCTGATCTTTTAAAGAAATTTAAACTTTTTTTATTCAGTGACAAAGACATTTATAATGTTTATATTTCAAATAAATGCTGTCATTTTGAACTTTCTATTCATCAAATAATTCTGAAAATACCAACAATTTCCATAAAAATGGAAATGCAGCACAATGGTTTTCAACATTAATAATAAGAAATGTTTCTTGAGCAGCAAATCAGCATATTAGAATGATTTCTGAAGGATCATGTGACACTGAAGACTAAAGTATGATGCTGAAAATTCAGCTTTGCATCACAGGAATAAAATACACTTTAAAATGTATCCACACAGAAAACAGTTTGTTTAAATTGTAATAATATATCACAATGTTACTGTTTATTGATCAAATAAATTCAGCTTAGGTGAGTATAAGAGACTTCTTTCAAAAACACTTTCAAAATTTTACTGACCCCAAGCTTTCTAGAAACCAGAATATCACAGACAGGAAGAAACTACCTAGCAACAGAATAGCAGAACATCCTAGCAAAGTGGCAGAGCGTTTTGCACAGACGTGCATTTTTTGACATGTGTTTTATGATGTTGACACATGAAAATAGTTAACATTCTCCTTTATTTTATTTTTTTTATACAGAGAATTGAGAAGATGACAAGAAACATGGATTCCAGTCAGTACAGTGATTTCTGTGAAAGTCGACAGCTGAGTTTCTGTGAGTAATTGTTCATGTACCGTACATGATTTGCCATTCATTTCATTTTTGCATTTGAAAGACAATTTAATCCAAAGTGATTTACGTTGCATTCAAGGCACACATTTTATCATGCATTTCCTGGGGATTGAACCCATGACCTTGGCATTGCTAGTGCCATGTTCTAATGTTTGAGCTACAGGAATGCTTTTCTCTGGGGTTTACTGCATGAATGTAACCGTTTCGTTGCTCCATGAACGCATCAGGTATGTTTTGTACTATCAGTGTAAAGCAGATCACTCCTCAGAACAACTCCTGCATCAGATATCATTTCTGATGAGTCGTTCGGTTGGCAGTTGTGTGCCCGAGGGCTTGTAAGAACGCAGCTGTGGGATTGTGAACACACCACTGCTGGCTTCTGAAGGCCACATTTCAGCACTAATAACATGTTCACTGGCTTTGTGCCGCTCCAGTAGCTGTGATGTCTTACTGGAACTGAGCTGCAGGTTGGGACAACAGCACAGTAAATGTGCCTGAATAACCCTGTTACATAACACTGATGCTGAGTAAACACAAAATATGACTGAAAACACATCACAAGGCAGAGACTAATGCCGAGTTCAGACTGCACGATTTTAGCCCCAATTTTGGCTCGCCGACAGGTTTTGAGAAATCGCACAAATGCCCGAAATAAGGCAAACCGGTGCTCGTTCACGCGACTGACAATCACGTAGTGTGAATGAACAAAGACGCGATCTGAGAGAATCGAGTCGCCGACGCCCGTGAGATATTTGGCATGCTGTCGGCGATTCAAAATCCTGCTGTGTGAAAAGTGTTCTGACTGAAAACTACATCGGCAATGACTGACAGCCAATGAGAGAGCAAGATACAGAGCAGCGGGGAGTTCGGGAGGAGTTATAGACCACAATATCAGCAAGCATGGCTTCATTCACATAAACATTACAATTCTATCAAACAGAAACAAAGGTAAAACATTTGCTTGACCATCCGCAACAGCAGCACATTGAAAAGTTATGTACCTCCAACTCTCGTTGCAGAACACACAATCCACAGTCTCCCCAACCATTTCCTCCTCCATATTTTTCTTTTCTTTTTCTTATATTCGCTGCAAATCAGCGCACAGGCAACTCGTATTGCAAGCTTCTTGCGGGCTACCGTTTTTAATAATAATAATAACTCCGGTCCTGCACGCGTGATAGCGCGTTGTTTCCTTGTCACATCTCGCGTGTGTTTGGTTGTGAAACGTAGTTTGCGTGCCAGACACAGTTGTCGGCGATTCTTCCTATTGTAAAGTCATGCAGTGTGAAACCTTCTGTCGCCGATCCATCGTGCAGTTTGAATACAGCAGCAACTGAATGCTGGCCAAGATAGTCATGCAGTGTGAAAAGAACAGTGACCCGACTACTTTGAAAATCGTGCAGTCTGAACTCGGCTTAAGTGGTTTTGATTTAATAGGATATGTTTGGAATTAAATACTTATTGTTCTTATGTAAATTGTGCAGTGTACACAGCAAATCTGTCTGCTGTTTTTAATAGTATGCAGAAAAAGTGTTCGATATGCAGTGCTGAACATTTATGTTAGTAAGCTAGATGACTAACATTTATGAACAGTTATGTTAGTAAGCTAGATTGTCACATTGAGTGTTTCATTTAGCAATTGAGTAAAAATATTTTGTATTTTATTCCAATTTTATTATAAAAATGTCTTGTGAGTCTGAACAAATGAGTCAATGATAAAATCATTGATTTTGTGATGATTGTTTGTATTTTTTTTATGGAAAGTCAAGTGTATTGCATAGATGAATATAGTATCTCATGTTCTGTACTGCACATTTTGGAAATATTTTGTAGTAGTTCAGTATTTAGTTCATACTTAATCTTGCCATTGTGTACTACAAATGTTGCTGTTAGGACAAACTGTATATGTATTATTCCATACATACAGGAAACTCTCCTACTGTGTACAGTATGCATATTGCATACTACAATCTTTCTAGTAGGTTTGCCATTCTGAACCTTCTTTTTAGGCAACGGATCTTCTGTAAATTCTCTTTAGCCAGAAGGAACAAGATAAATCATATAATTCTCCATTAGAGTCAAAGTTAACATTTTTTTTTTATTTATTTTTTTATACAGTCTAGAATGAATTTTGAGTGGTACATCATGTTCTCACTCAAAGTGACTCAAATGATTTGCTCTTTTTAGCTAAAAAGGCCTCGAAATTCCGCGAGTGGCTGGATTGCAGCAGTCTGGATGTGAAGCCCAATGCCATATCCATGGAGATCCTGTCGTATCTGGCCTACGAGACGGTGGCCCAGGTGAGCTGCCGTCACACTGCTTTTTCTCCCAGCCCAGCAAGGAGCACATTGTATCTCAGATAAACTAAAACGGTCTCATTTCAGGAAATCACTCTAACGTTTGCTAAATTAGAACTTTACTTTCGCTCCATCTCTGTTTCCAATGCAATAAACCAAGAAAGCCAACATGAAATTAGACCCCTGAAAATAACCTCTTTTGAAGCGTTCCAGAGCTTTGATTGTTTAATATGATGTTTCCTGGAAAAAATATCATCATCTTGTTCTTCATATCAAGTGACATTACTCATAAGCTGATATGGTTTTATATTTTAGGTTGTCGACCTTGCCCTGTTGGTTAAACAAGATATGACTCCCAAAACAGGTGATCCGTTTCAACATGCCATATCAGCAACTTTCATCCAGTACGGCAACTCCTCGGCTGAGGTAAACAAGACCATTTTTAGTTACTCTTTGTTAGTCAGTGTTGTTATTGTTAACTAAATCTATAAAAATAGTTTTTGCTAATTGAAATAAATCTGAAATAAAATAAGATATAAATATTAGAAGAAAAAAAAAGTTCTAAATGAATATGAGAGATGTTGCTTTGCCAACTACAGTAACTGAAATAACTGAAATTTAAGTTGAAGTACTAGTAAGTAAACTGAAAATAAAATACGAATTAAAGCTAAATAATAAATATTAAAAAATGCAAAAACTAATTATAATGACAAAATACATGAAATTATTAAAACTTAAATTAAATAAAATGAAAAAGAAAACTGAAAATATAAAAATAAAGGCTAATTCAAAGTATTACTGTAAATAATATAATAGTATATAAATAATATTAAAATAACACTGTTGTTAGTAGATGTTATTTGGAAATTATATGCTGTTGTTAAAAGTTCAGTTCCCTCCAAAAATGAAAATGTACTCACCCTCATGACGTTCAAAACCTTTCAAAAACTTTCTTTTGTGGTGGGGAAGGAGATGTTTAGCAGAATACAATGAAAGTGAATGGGAACGGATGCGGTCAAGCTGCTAAAATTCGCAAAAGCACCATAAATGTGCAATAAAAGTAAAGACCACCATGAATATTTTTCAAAACATATTTTGTTTGTAACAGAAAATGATTTTGGGTGAGTAAATGATGACAGGATAACAGGAAGTCATTGTTTCCCAGTTCTGCTCAGGAGGAAAGCCAGTTATTGCGGCAGTAATGTTTTTTTTTTTGTTTTTTTTTGTTTTTTAAGCCGCATGCAAGTGATGTTCTTCACCAATGCATTCATATGTTGTAATCCACTATTAAAATCTGTTTTATCATGTTAGTTGTTGTTGTTTGGTGATCCTATAGAATAGTTTAAGTGGCTTTACTGGTGAGTAAGTCTTACTGTATGTGTAGGGATGTGTCAGCAGCTTTCTCTGAGCGCTTGTCCTTTGGAAAAGAAAACCAAACAAGACTGTCCTGCTCCGTGGGTTTGACCTCTCGCCAAGTAGGGCCGCCAAGTTTGTCCAAGGTGGTTTTGAGCTGAGGGATCTGTTCCATGGATGGACTTCTCTGTCACTGAAACCACAAAAACCTCATCTGTCTCTCTCGCTCCCTTTTTTCGGACTCGGCCAAGGCCACTCTGGGTCTGGAAGCGCACATGGTATTTTTTTTAGCCTGAATTCCAGTATTGTTTTTCTCCTAAACCTTGAGGGTCGATGGTATTCCTTTGTGGCGAGAGTGACAGAATGACCCTGTGGTTTGAGCGATAGGACCGAGACGTGTCGTAACACTGCAGGTGATGTTTTTCAGGGTCGTGTTGAAATGTTTTGTAGCTGTGACCTTTTTACGTCATTGTTACTTTTGAGTTGTCTAAAACAAGTGTTGTGTGTGAGAAGGTTGAGCACATTGTGATCTTCAGTTGCAGTCGTCTAACGTCACTCTTATCAGGAATTTATTTTCACGTAAGTAATTTTTCTGGTCTAATTTAAGGCTGCAAGCACCAAAAAGGAGACGGACTCTCCAGAAAACACCCCGCCATCCACTCCCAGTGGCCCTCTGACCGCAGGACACCAGGGAAAGATGCATTCCATGGCCCAGGGCAACGGTGGGCCAAACCAAGATGGCAGCATTAAGGTTAAACAGAGGAAAAGAAAGAAGGTATACAAATATTGAAATACAAATACCTGCAAATAGGGGTGTAACGGTACATGTATTTGTCCCCGAACCATATGATACGAACGTCATGGTTCGGTGCATGCAATCTGGCGATGAATACAGTCAGTCACGGTAATGCAACGATGTTTGCTAAAAAAGAGCAGAAGAACAGCGCATATGTGAATGATGTAAGTGCTTGAAAACAAAGTCCACTAGATGTGAATGCGTCTTTCTGCGCTCATGGACAAAGGAGAATAATTTGAAAGGCTCATGCTCTTAACTGAGAATGCAGAAAAGTAAGTATAGGAGGGTTGGGCTTGTAAGTTTAAATATAATTTAAATGGAGCAAATTGTAACACTCCTAATGCACAAGTTTTATTTTTCATTATTCTATTTATTTTGTACTTTTATAACATGAGATGCTTTTCAGTTTTGTAGCTGATTGTGACCAAATACCTTTTGTTTTTTATCAGCCTTGCAAAAAAAAAAAAAAGACCTATGCAAGAGTGTATTCTGCTTAATACACTATAGGAGGCTGTACTGCACCAACTAGGGGACTAAATGCCGTAGGTGGAACAAAATGTGATTTGCACTACTGTCTGTTCAAAATAAAATAAAAGAAACCTAGCATTGTGGATTTGTTCCTTTGCCCGGTAACACTTTAATTTAGGGTCCAATTCTCACTATGAACTAGTATTAATTATTATTATATACTACCTTACTAAGCAGTAAGTAGGGGTTTATTGAGGTAAAAGTCATAGTTAATATTTAGTTAATAGTGAGAATTGGACCCTAAACTAAAGTGTGACCATTTTTCCAATTGTACCGAAATCTTACTGAACCATGACCCCAAAATAGATGTGCGTGTACATGTGACTTCTGTGTACTGTTACACCCCTACCTGCTAATCATTTCTTTTATCATCAATATTTTATGTTATTATGTTCAGATTTTTCTACTAATTTGTTACAGATAAGTGTGATTACCGCACCACTAGTGGTTGTTAAATGGAATTGCAGACTGTTTATTTGAAATGTCTGACTGGGCTGGACACAATAAGAGTGACTCAACCATCATTATTATAATATACTTTGCCCGGCCAAAAAAAAAGTCGCTGTTTGGATTTTAATAGGCAAATACTTAAGAGTTTATGGATGGAACATTATTACAGTGATTATTATTTTTCTAGCATGTTATATGTTTGGCAACGGTTCTTTTAACCCTAAAAGATGGAGTGTGTAGCTTTTAATTTCTTAAACAGCCATGTATAAAGATGTATCATGGCCATATTCCAGGATGACAATGTCAAGATTCATCAGGCTAAAATTGTGAAAGAATTGTTCGGAGGGAGCATGAAGAATCATTTTCACACATGAATTGGCACTGACCTTAACCTCAGTGTAAGTTTTTGGGATGTGCTGGAGGAGACTTTACAGAGTGCTCACCTCTTGCATTGTCAATACAAGATCTTGACCAAAAAATGATGCACCTCTCAATGGAAATAAATGTTGTGATGTTATTTCCATCAAGAGGTGCATCAATTTGTGGTCAAGATCTTGTATTGACAATGCAAGAGGTGAGCACTCTGTAAAGTCTACTCCAGCATATCCCAAAGACTTTAAATGGATTTAAGGTCTGGACTCAGAGGTGCCAATTCATGTGTGAAAATGATTCTTCATGCTCTCTGAACCATTCTTTCACAATTTGAGCCTGATGAATCCTGACATTGTCATCCTGGAATATGGCCATGATGTGTCTTCCTACATGGTTGTTTAAGAAATTAAAAGCTACACAGTCCATCTTTAAGGGTTAAAAGAACCATTGCCAAACATATAACATGCTAGAAACATAATAATCACTGTAATAATGATCCAATTATACATTAAGTATTTGCCTATTAAAATCCAAAGAGTGACTTTTTTTTTTGTTTTTGTTTTTTCTCCGGGCAGTGTATATTTGACCTTTTATAATATTAGTAATAAATTGTTAATAAATCAATGTATAGTGTGTGTGTGTGTGTGTGTGTATTACATACTGTATACTATTTATTAATATTAATTATAAATTCTTAATTTCTTCACCAAATTCTTCACTTCACATTTGCCAATTTAAGGCAGTCCAACCAATGACTGCCTTGTAAAAATCCCTTGACTACCATTGGTCAGAAACACAGATAATCCTGCCCTAACCCACACCATTAGGCCACTCAGAAAACCAAACAAACACCCTAATTCTGTTTATTTTACACCAGCAGAAACCCTGATGTTATTCTAATATTTGTCAATAGATTCCAGCCTCTTCATAAGCAGCAGAAACATTAGTGAGGAATGAGTCTCAATATTTTCCTATTCACCCATTTTTACTGACTCCAGTTTCTCTGATGTTTATTGCAAACATCCAAATAGGGAAGTTGTTTTTCCATCCGACTTGATACCGAGTTAAAATTGTTCCCTTCCCTCCAGTGACTTCAGAGACACTGCAATTACAGCCAATCACACGCAGCACTAACGTTTACTGTCAAACCACTATATATCAGTGCTGAAAGTTCATAAAGCATCAAATGACACATAGCATTTATATCTCTCCAGAGGTAAAGCACTGGACCATCCGCCAATTTTGATTCTGAAAAGTGTGCGTTTGTGTGTGTGCCGTGTCCTCGGCAGGCTGTGTTTGTGCATTAAACGGCAGGACTCCCACCGTGTTTTTGAATTAGCAATAATACGAGCTGTATTTTCTCTGTCTTCTTCGTTGCAGAGTGCGGCGGCCTGTGGCGTGGAGGCTCAGAGCAGTGCCATCCAACCAGCCCACATCAGAGAGGCCATCAGGCGCTACAGCCACAAGATTGGCCCGCTCTCCCCCTTCTCAGTACGTAATAACAGAGCCGTAAAAGAGTTATATTTATAATCGCAGCGCAGCCCCATTTTAAAGTGGTCAAGCCCTAAAGTATTGGAATTGTTTAGCGCAATTTGTGGTTAGTGTAATTTTCCTCATAAAAGTCACATAATTCTACTGGAGAATTAAATAAGCGGAATTTCGATCCTTTTTGGAAATACAAAGGAGATTTAATTTTGTTTTGTTTTCCGTAAGTTCTGTTTACAGCTGAGAAATGCCAGCTTATTTCGCTCGCTTACGTATGCGACTTTGCTGCTCGCCGACTGCGAGTTATAATTTTCCATCAGGCGCAGAAGTGTGGGTGTCTTAAGTGCTAGTCTGCGTTTGAGAAATGGCTTTTGGAGGCTTTCTCACAGCCAATTTGGAGGCTTTTGCTATTGTGGTCAATCTGCAATTCACAGGTAATGAGCAATTTACCACTGACGGCCTACTTGATCGTTCCCGAGCCAAACAGCCGCCAGAAGACCTGGCAAAATCTGTTCTGCATGGCTGTTTTTTGTTTTAAATATTGATATTTGTTACTTTTCATTATGATGTAATGTAATCATCAAGTAGCAAAGCACTAGATCATGGACTGCTCTGCTTTTAATGCAAGTAGACAACAATTTTATTTAGTAAGATCTCTTGAGGACTTGTTCAATAAGATCCTTCCAGAACATGTTTTAGAATTTTTGTAATGTATATACAATTATAACATCTTGTGTAATTTTGTGTAATTTTTGTTTGGTTTTATGGTATTATATTTATACAACTCCTGTGTAAATGGTTGAAATGTACAACACAGCTCATGCCATGAAAATAGCCTGGCATGGCATTCAAATTTCTACTCCCTACCTACTAGACTAGATCACTGGAAATGCACAACATCCTGGGTTATTTTTCCTGGGATATGTCTCTTGTTTCGTGCCAAATATTCAATAAGAATTGCTCTGATGTTAATGAGGCCTTTGCAAACCAAAGCATGATGGAAGCACGTTCTTATTACATCTCTAAATGAACTTAAAAATCCTACAGTTTTATTGTAACTAAGCAACGCAGGACAACTGTGACTGGACAGGGCCATTTCCATGGCATAAACACGAAGCTGACATGTATAATTGTAGGAAACTGGGAGTTGCTCAGGGACGCAGTGTATTGTTTAATATATAAAACAGGTGTTATATGGTTTTCCAGGGTATGATGCTGAGTGAAGACTTCCAGATGTTCTCTAGTGCCACTTGCATTCGCCTTTGATGAGTAAATCTCAGCTCCTTACTGGGAATGGCACAGGAATAATTAGACGGGGGGATGCGAGTGACTGAGTGAGTGCCGTCAGAACCAAGTTATCATGTAATTGGCTTGGTTTTTATTGCAACTGGAGCCAGTTTAAACACATGATTAATTGCACCAATAAGCAATTTTCACTGTGTTTTTTTTTTTTTTTTTTTTTTTTTTTTTTCAACCCAAAATGAAAAAGTAAGCCCTTGTTTGAAATGTTGAGCGTATATGGGGTTGCTGACAGATGTGAGGCAATTTCTCATTAACGTGTACCGTTATCTATTGGGGCGTTTGGATGTGCGGTCGCATTCCAGACTGTGGCGTGCTCTACCGTACATATGAGCCAGCAGTTAAGTCGACATATTAACTTCAAATGCATGTGAGATTCTCAACACTCCCCCAGATTGAAACGAAGAGAAATAGCCAATCTGGAAACGGTTCGCTTTCACTCAAGTTTCACCATTGTGGATGTGTAGCATTATGTAATTTAAATGTCTGCCCCAGTGACTGTTGTTGGAGGCTTTATCGGCCTCAAATTACCAAAATCAAGTCATTGTGAGATTATTAACTTTGAAATTGAATTAAGAGGGTAACGCAAGACCTACAATCATTCAGAGATCATTAGATTACACTCACGCACAGGGCAACGCGATTACCTCCCCCATCCGCAAGGACAGCAAGTCACCGGCCAAGAAGAAGTATACTTTTATTTGATTCCAGAGTCTGCTGTTGTGGAAAATCGGCTCATCAGATGGAATTGTTTTTCCTTTTGTGTTTGTTTCTGCCAGTTTTGTAGATGCCTGGTGAAAACATCCTTTTCTGATGCTTAGTTTGACCTGCTAATGTGAGGCTAGCAAGAACTTTATAGTGCTTTGTAGCGTCACGAGTACATGCCGTGTAAATCAAATATCCACAGGGATTTCATTTTAGGACAAAGAAATTCACCTGTCAGTCATTTTCACAGCTTTGCATTTGTTGAAAATACCAAATACCTAGCAAGACAGAAAATGAGATTTTGAAAGACTTCTTTTACACTGTGGTGAATTATAAAGCATTGTAAATATAACTAACTTTTTTTTTTTTTTTTTTTTTTTTTTTTTTACAATTACGACTCAATTTTTATATTTTCTTAAGAAACAGTGAGAAACCTGTGTGAAACTCACTGCCATGATGTTGTTGCTGCTGTGTTTTAAGTAGTTTTTAGCACTTTGCAATGTGGCTGGTAGAGTGTTACTTTGTTTTGCTAATGTGTTCTGGGTGGCTTTTAGTTTGTTGCTGTATGGTTGCTAGGGTGTTTTGACTGGTTTTTGGGGTGTTACTATGTCATTGCTATGCCATTGCTGAGGAGGTTTGAGGATTTTTAGTGCATTGCTATGGTGTTGCTATGCAGTTGCAATTGTGTTTTGAGTAATTCTTTAGCACAATGCTATGTGGTTTGTAAGGCGTTTGCTATGCACGGGGGTCTGGGTAATCGCAAGGTTGTTGCTAAGGTGTTCTTGGTGGTTTTTAGTACATTGCTATGCAGTTGCTAGGTGTTTTAGCTGGTTGTTAGAGCATTGTTATGTGGTGTTTTTAGTGTTTTTTCTTAGCACATTGCTATGTGGTTGCTAGGGTGTTCTGGCTGGTTTTTAGGGCATTGCTATGCCGTTACTAAGGTAATTTGATAGGTTTCTTCCCAGTGCATTGGATGTTGCTATGTGGTTTTGGGTGGTTACTAAGGTTTTCTAAGTGGTTTAGCATGTTGCTATGTGGTTGCTTGGCTGTTTTAGGTTGATTAAGGCAAGATTTACTATTTCTATAACTAACACCTTAAACAAGCACAAAGCATGTCTCCGAAGTGCTAGAGATATGTTCATCTTTGCTAGATCTGTTTGAATTTCATTGGCCCTTATGCATGTTTAGAAGTTGCTGTGACAGCAATATTTTGTACTTTACTTACGGTTTCCACTGGTCTCGCTTTACATAAGACTTTGGGCCAGAGACAACAAACGGGGGAGTGATGCGTCTCGTCTCTTGTTTATTGCTCCATCGTCTCTATATCTGAGGATGGACGTCCTGTACCGGGCTGCTGACATCCACAGAACTCCCTGTTTCTGTGCCCTTTTCAACGCCTCATAAATGCTGCACTATAAACTGCCCATTGGACCAGGTTTTACATCCCTGAATTCCAGTTGCTTCCCTCGTGTTGGCATCAGACGCCAGTTCCTGCACTCAGTGTCTACAGAGCCATTGAAAACCTTCCCTAACAATTACACATTTACAAGTAGAGACATTCTTCCCCGTGGTTTGAATAGCTTATTATTACTCCATGAAATTGCTTTGTGAATGTCAAGTGAACGGTCGGACTGGCAGAGTTGTACAGAAGTGGGTCAGTTGGAATGGGAAAACGGCATACGGTAGTCTTCCAAAGAGGCAATATTTTATCGAAATGATATTCAAACCTCCCAGTGCAGAAATACAGCCCAAGTACTGGCGCCATTTGAAGTAAAGCGTAATATTTGTCTTTGAAATATGTTTATCAGAGAAAGAACAGCACTCTACTGTAATGTCCAACTTCCTGGATTATGAGCCTTGAATACAAAGAACTGTATTTGTTTTTATTTTACGCCAGAGTGCTGGCAATGGCGGCCTATCTTTTCTTATTTGTTGAAGCATTGATATAAAAATACTATGCCATTAGAAGCATGAAGCTGAGCATTTGGTGCCAGAAAATGCTTTGCTATTTCTCTCTCTAGATTTATGGAGTCGTTTTTTTTTTTTTTTTTTTTTTTTCTTCTCCCCCTCTTCTTCAGTATAATTTCTGTTGAGCCGCATCTGGAAGTATTTATTTCAGTGCCATGTAATCCATCTCGTGGCGCAGTAAACAGACTGGCTATTATTTTTGAATAAAGTCTCATCTTCAGGCTTCGAGAGAGCAGAGTGCTGCCTGCGAGTCCTCCTGGCTGTTTCAGATGCTATTGATTTACGGTGGGTTTTTCCACATGCTGACCCCCAAATCCCACTTCACAGCGAGGTGGTGTACAGTACGGCCCATTAAGTCAGAGTTCTGGGGATGCACTTCCCCGCTGGAGTGCGCTGGATCTGGCTGCGTTTCGACTCCCCAAATAACGGGGCTCCACAGCACAATAACAACTCTAATCCTTTGCCCAGAACTCTCGAAGGTGCCGCTTTACTCTAAATCATGCCGCTTTTAGCATTTCTTCTGTTCAGAATTGAGGATAGAGCTCAAATTCTGATTATAATAGCGCTGTTTACAACAAACCCTCATTGGGCATTTCCAAAGAAAGTAAGCTATATCAAGACCTGTTGGGTTTTATGATGCCATCATTTTTATTTATTGATTGTGGCTATGCAATGACTTAGATCAGGGATTCCCAAACTTTTATAATAAACAACACATTTTCTTGTTTCTATCTATCTCTCAATCTATCTAGTCTATCTGTCTATCTGTCTGTGTGTATAATATAGATGTGCAGTCGATGTACCATATATACACTCACAGATATACACTCATGCCAAATAGAAATATTGATATATTTTTACATACACATGTACAGGGCTTGACATTAACTTTTTTGCTCACCAGCCACTGTGGCTAGTGGTTTTCCAAAGTTACTAACCTCTAAGCATTTTCACTGGCCACAATTTTGACATCAATACCATGGGTACAACTGCCATCTAGATATTTTTAAAATTATCTCATAATTTAGCAGCAGGTATATTAGGCTTGCCTGAGGTCTAGCGTAGCCAGACCTTCAGACTGACGGCAGAAGGTCTGGACTCTGTCGCAGCTTTCATTGGCCCAAGAGGACATTTGAATGACATGTAATGCAACCAATCACAGTTCATTTTGTTCTGCGTCATGTTTAGGGGCATGAAAATGTAAAGTTGATGTCCATACAGTAACAGACCGGTATGCGTCTAATCACTCAAAAAAATCCCCGTAAAATTTATGGTAAATATCCGGCAGCTGTGGTTGCCAGAACTTTACCCTAAAAAATATGGTAACAGGGCTTTAGGTTTTACGGGACAGCATTTAGATTTCACAGTTTAAAACCGTATAATTTCACTAACTGATATAATGTTAATGTACCAACCTATTGAAATACTAATCTGTTTTGTATCTTTGTAATACACTGACAACCACCAAACACAGTGATGATGAGAGTCACATGATGAATCAAAGTCATCACCAGCAGCTTTTCTATAAAAGCTGAGAAGGTCAGTACTAATAAATAGACGGTGCACAGTGTCATTCACACAAACACTAAACACCATCATGGTAACACACATGAAATTTTAAAAGTAAAGGTAAAACATTAATTTAACAACATTAGATGTAACACAAAACCCTAATGTACATAACTGACTAGAAAAAAATATAAAAAATTGTAAATTTAACTGCATTTTACTGTAAAATTACATTAAATGTACCGTTAGATTTATTAGTTATTCACTGTATATAGTACAGAAACTTTCTGTAAACCAATTACTTGACTTGACATACTTACAAAAATCCAGCGTTTAGTTGATCCTGGTAAGCGCTCATTGTCAGTTGTAAACATGACGGCGTTCTTCTTCTACGAAGGTGTTTGCCGTCACTGCATTTGTTTCCAGGCAGACCGTTAAAGAGCGAGACACACGCGTCTCCCGGACAGCCTGTATAATTCAACCAACGACTTTGAAACTCCTGAAGTGTTTCCAGATAAGTGCCATGTGCATCATACGTTCAAGCAGTATGTGGGCGTGACGTCTGAGGCTGAGACTAGGCTTGCTGTGACTTTAAGACCTGACGCACGGATCCAGTATACTGTTACACATGCGTTTTCATTCTCATCTGTTTACGTTCACTTAAAACTTACGTTGACTGTGTTTACGTGAATACTCACCAATACCGGCATTCTGACTTTATTTTGTGTGTATTTGACTGTTTAAGTGCAATAAGCAGCGAAAAAGAACTAAATTTAGTACTAAGAGGCAGCTTTATGTGCGCACACTTTGAGTGCAAAATCTGCGGGAATAGTAAAATTATGTACTATAATTTAATGTAGTTATGTAGTTAATGTCAAGCCCTACGCATGTATGTATGTATGTCTGTGTACCTTTTGACCGGTCCTCACTATCTGACAACCCTTTGTTTGAGGAATAAGCCTTGGTTTTAGGTTTAAGGTTAGGGCTAGGGTTAGGCACTAATAAGGCACTTGTGATGGTAAAGGTTATAGGGTCCTCACTAAGGTAGTCATAAAATTGTGTGCGTGTGAAATAAATAATAAATAAATAAATATCATCACTATTTTCATTTTACCTAAAAGTAGGAAGGCAGAAGATTAGATATAATTGTTATTGATCATTTATATATTAATAATATATTTTTAAATCAATATTAGTATGTGAAGTATCAATTCAATATTGTCAGGAAAAACAATCAGACATATCGATTTGTGTTAAATTAAAACCCTACTAGTAATCAGTATCCACACCATCCTGTTTATTCCACCCATGAAACCTGGACCCAATGATTTTACAGACACAGATACGCTCGAGAGAGAGCGGGAAGACAGTCTGAAATTCGTTATTGCATTAAAACCCACACTTAGCCTTGTCTATTTTCCTAAGCCCTCTGGATTTCAGATCGAAGGCATTTGAAGGAGGTTCTGACCCGGGAAGACTGTACATTGATACAGTTGAACTTGCAGGCAGACTTGAGCGCTGGCAGTCTGACGGTGGGGAAGTCCCGGTCATACGCCATCTCGTATGGACCGCAGCCTTGATCCAATTCAGTCGGCTCCAAGCAGACAGGACCACTGCGCGTATCCCTGTCCTGTCCCTCCTCCCAGTGCTCTCGGGCGCCAGCGCACACACATTCCCACATCTGTCTTATGCTGATCATGAATATGCACAAGCAGGAGTTACGCTTATGGTAACATCTCATTACGGTCAGCGAAATGCACACTCATGCAGCTTTCTGCTATCTTGTCTTTGCATGCCTCTCAGACCTTTCATTCACACGTTTGCAAAAGGTTAGTCCACCCAAAAATGAGAGTCCTGTCATTTATCATCATTTACACACTCATGTTGTTCCAAGGTGTGCAATGCTGTACGATAGAGCCTAATGATATCATTGGAAAAGACCAAAGTCATTATTTGTTGGAAATCGTGCCGCAGCTCTCAAATCCCTTTTGCCCTCACTTTCAAGTTTGAAAATTCAAAAGTGGGAATGAGATTTAAGAGTGGAGGGAAATTTTCAATACCTTTTTCCTTTCAAAAAAAAAAAAATGTATAGTTGTATGGATGTCATTTTATTTATTTATAGTTTTTATTTGTTTTTA
The DNA here is from genome assembly GCF_018812025.1 of Megalobrama amblycephala. NCBI lineage: Eukaryota > Metazoa > Chordata > Actinopteri > Cypriniformes > Xenocyprididae > Megalobrama > Megalobrama amblycephala. The sequence goes on along the minus strand of NC_063048.1, from coordinate 5,062,835 downwards.
ATTAAATTTTTTTTATTTTCCTTTTTCATTTTAATTTTAGTTTTAGTAATTTTGTTGTTTTTTATGTCTAAGTAGTCTTTGTTCATTTTTATTGCAGTTCTAGTTATTTTAGCATGTCAAGTTAAACTAAATAAAATTGAGAAATGTTTTAATTGTTTTAGTTGACTTTAAGAACCCTGTTGTATGGAGTACTTCATATCACAGTTCCCTTGAATGATGAATTAAATTAATCCCTTAAACTAAATGTATGTAGCAAAGTGCGCATGAAAGTTGTTTGTTACTATAGCAACAGTAGACAATGGCCACATTGGCCGCATTCATCATTGGCCACTAGAAAGGAAACGTTAAATACTGTAGCATTACATTTTAAATTAATTTGATTGATTTATTACATGAAGAAAAGTAGGATTATTTGGGTGAGTACATTATATTCAAGGGTAGTCTATCCATGGAAGCATTGTATGTTTTCATGTATTTGGAACAATGTAATAATGTTGGGTAGCCTGTACATAAACACTGTCCTATACAATAGATAACATTAACGAACAATACTTTCAATGCCTTTTTAAATCTTTATGTAAATTTCTATGTATACCAATTTTTATAGGCTATTAAAATATTAGAATGCAGTATCATTAAAGGGTTAGTTTACCCAAAACCGAAAATCAAGTGGTTTAGTCCAAATTTTCTGAAGAGACATGATCGCTTTATGAACTTAGGCTTTTACTCACATATCAACATTCATCAACTCGCACATCAGTTGCTCAATTTACTTGGCACAGATTTGATCAATAGCATTAGCTTGTTAACTGCTAAAATAATGTTTGCTGATCTCTTCTAATTTGGCCAGGGGTGAAGGTTTATAAACACAACACAATTTTATAAAGAAATCAGTAATTTTTAAATCAGTAAACCTCCAGTAATGACTGAACTGTAAATTGTAAGTGTGCTACAAACCTTTATTATTAAATTGTTTTAATTTTACATATTCTTGCTCAAAACGGAATTAGTCTATTATTTCATTCCTCTTGGATCTTGATTGAAGCACAGCAGGGTCTCAAATTAATGGGGGCTTGTGGCAAAAATGGCTTCAAAAGGAACAAAAATGTCCCCAAAATTCAAGTTATGAGGGCAAAAAATGCCCCAATAATCAATTCTTAATTTTTATGTTTATAACAATAGTTAAGGAACATCACACAAGCAAGTGCTGATACTGTATATCCCTATTGAGATTATAGAACAGTTCAACAAACAAGAAGTTAATATTAAAGGATTAGTTACCCCAAGATTTACTCACACTCAAGCCATCCTAGGTGTATATGACTTTCTTCTTTCTGATGAACACAATCAGAGTTATTTTAGTAAATAAGCCATTATCTCTAAGCTTTATATTGGCAGTAAACAGGGCGAACAAGTTTGAAGCTCAAGAAAGTGCATCCATCCATTATAAACATTCTCCACATGGCTCCGGGGGATTAATAAAGGTCTTCTGAAGTGAAGCGATGCATTTGTGTAAGAAAAAATATCCATATTTAACAAGTTATAAAGTAAAATATATAGCTTCCACCAGACCTAGGACGTAGCGTAAACGTTTTGAACTGCGAGAGGTGTTAACCTTTCTTCGTAAGTTGAATACAGAAGGAGGTCTGGCGGAAGCTATATATTTTACTTTGTAACTTGTTAAATATGGATATTTTTCTAAATGCATTGCTTCACCTGAGAAGTCTTTTATTAACCCCCGGAGCTGTGTGGAGTACATTTATGATGGATGGATGCACTTTCTTAAGCTTCAGACTCATTGGTCCTGTTCACTGCCATTATAAAGCTTGGATACGTCAGGATATTTATTATTATAACTCTGATAGTGTTCATCAGAAAGAAGAAAGTCACATACACCTAGGATGGCTTGAGGGTAAGTAAAGCTTGGGGTAATTTTAATTTGAAAATGAACTAATCCTTTAAGTAACTTTTAGACACAGTTAGTTCCAAAAAAGTTATTTATTTATTTATTTAGATGTATTTCTATATTTAAATTACTTTTGATTATTTGGTCTGGTCTAGTATCAAATAAAATGTATGGGGTTAATGTTGTTAGTAATTGTTTAAAAATTACCAGGGTAAAACAGTTCCTCAACCAAACCATATCTTGTGATACTTTTGATACCTAAAAAATATTTAGAGGCGATTTAAGTAAAACCTTTTACAGTAAATTAAACTGTAAAATCAAACTCATCATGTATCTGGAGCACATACTTAATTAAGTTGTGCACCCAAAGTCACCAGAATTGAATGCTTTAGTGCTGTTTTTAGTGATGTCAATTTTCCCCCTGGCTCAGACACTGGCCAAAGATGAAACTTTCTAGAGCACATGCTATCAAATGGAGCATACTTTAAAAGTTTGACTGTACATGTACGCTAGCATATGCATAGAAAAAAGAAGAATGCTTTAAGCTTTAGGGGAAGCATTTAAATAATTCTATCATAATTGTCAGTGTGTCATAAATAGAACGCGGCATCAGTTTACTGTCAGAGATTTGTCACTCACGGCGCATCCAGTGTAGACAGAATCACTGTTTATAATAAGTTTTATTGTTTTTAGTCACACTGCGCTGCTCTCGTCCAGTGTCGACAAGGTCATGAATGCACTTATAAAATGCAGAATCGAATTGGTAATCAAATCGCATCTAATCTCATTGTGAATCATCTCGAATCGTAACTTTCTGAATTTGCAAAAATCATTCAACAAAAGTGAATCGTAAACCTATGAATCGTGATTCGAATGTACCCACGGATTCATAGCCCTAGTGTTTCACAGAAGAAAGAAATTAATACAGTTTGGAACGACATGGGGGTGAGTAAATGATGACAGACCTTTCATTTTTTGGGTGAACTATCCCTTTCTTTTCCTCATCCAGTCTTTGGGGTGAAGTTCCTGCCCAGGCTCAGTCTGTGAAAGATCTTTGTTTTTCTTCGCTGGTATTTATGTTCTTTTTGTACCGAAGTGTTTAAATGTATTCCTGACCCTTTTGTCTAATGTGTATCTTGGCCTGTGAACTTTGTGTAAAAATGACAAAAAGCGAACTATTGGAGGTGTTCGAGGCTGAAATATGCACACCACTCAGTTTTATGGTGCATGCGAAGGACTTCGTTTTGTTTATTGATACTAACAATGTTTCTGTGTTCATCAAACCGGCCGGGCACCATAAAACTGTGACTGTTTGAAACGGTCACGCATGAGACCCGTGGCACATTGTTTATGACACGCGGTAAACAATGCCTGATGGCCACCGTTTTTTTATTTGCCATAAAAATAAGAGGAACACAGAATGATATTCTAGCTAATGAGTTACATATGTGAGTTCCCCTCAGCATAGGACTGATAATTGGAGTGTCATCTCTCAACGGAGAGGAGACAGTTTGTCTCTCACATTTACGCGGCCGCCTGAGATTCGACGGCCAACGAGAGGACACAGCGGTGCTGATCAAAGACAAACCTCCTCTCACCAGGGGTCATCCATCTTTTTTCTGCTCAATCCTGGCAGTGATGCAGCTTAACAGGCTAGAAAAGAGAAGTGCAAACAGTTTCCTTCCTCACGCAAACAAGACGACCAAAGAAGCTTCTCTTTCAACTTGGCTCAGTTTCTGCCTGCCAAAACGGCCGAAGCACTAGAGAGTTCTTTTATGAGTTGAGCTGTTCACTCTTTGTAATGGTGATTAGATCATGCTGTGTTTACTATTAGAGCAATTCACCTCTCATAACTAAAATGTATATTTACATATGTACACCAATATATTAATATTTTTGCGTAATAGGTTAAACAAGAAAATTAATGTGAAGTCTGATCTTAAATATAGATATACAGTACTTACAATACTGTGTGCAATTTCTAGAGGATCATGTGACACTGAAGACTGGAGTAATGATGCTGAAAATTCAGCTTTGATCACAGGAATAAATTACACTTAAAAATATATTTAAAAAAACTGTTTTTTAAATGTGTACAATATTTCGCAATATTACTTTTTTACTGTATTTTTTATTAAATAAATGCAGCCATGATGAGCAAGATACTTCTTTCAAAAACAAAAAGTTGTGATAACAATATTTTGACAGGTACTCTGTCTGTGTGTGTGTGTGTGTGTATATATATATATATATAAAATATACACGCACACGCACACACACGCACACACACACCCCCCGATCAGGCATAACATTATGACCACCTTCCTAATGCCAAAACAGCCCTGACCCGTCAAGGAATGGACTCCACTAGACCCCTGAAGGTGTGCTGCGGTATCTGGCACCAAGATATTAGCAGGAGATCCTTTAAAGGGTTAGTTCACCCAAAAATGAAAATTCTGTCATTTATTACTTACCCGCATGCCGTAAGACCTTCGTTCATCTTCAGAACACAAATTCAGATATTTTAGTTGAAATCCGATAGCTCCGTGAGGCCTCCATAGGGAGCAATGGACACTTCCTCTCTCAAGATCCATAAAGGTACTAAAAACATATTTAAATCAGTTCATGTGAGTACAGTGGTTCAATATTAATATTATAAAGCGACGAGAATATATATGAATCAGTGTGTCGAATCTGCTGTTCGGAGCGCCAAAATCACGTAATTTCAGCCGTTGGCAGTTTGACACGTGATCTGAATCATGATTCGACACACTGATTCATTTGTGCTCCGATGCTTCACGAAGCAGTGTTTTGAAATCGGCCATCACTAAATAAGTCGTTATTTTGTTTTTTTGGCGCTCCAAAAAATATTCTTGTCGCTTTATAATATTAATATTGAACCACTGTACTCACATGAACTGATTTAAATATGTTTTTAGTACCTTTATGGATCTTGAGAGAGGAAGTGTCCATTGCTGCCTATGGAGGCCCCACAGAGCTATCGGATTTCAACTAATATATCTTCATTTGTGTTCTGAAGATTAACAAAGGTCTTACGAGTGTGGAATGGCATGAGGGAAAGTAATAAATGACAGAATTTTCATTTTTGGCTGAACTAACCCTTTAAGTCCTGTAAGTTGTGAGGTGGGGCCTCCATGGATCGGACTTGTTTGTTCAGCACATCTCACAGATGCTCGATTGGATTGAGATCTGGGGAATTTGGTGGCCAAGTCAACACCTCAAACTCGTTGTTGTGCTCCTCAAACCATTCCTGAACCATTTTTGCTTTGTGGTCGGGCGCATTATCCTGCTGAAGGAGGCCACAGCCACCAGGGAATACCGTTTCCATGAAAGGGTGTACATGGTCAGCAACAATGCTTAGGTACTGTAGGTGGTACCTGTCAAAGTAACATCCACATGGATGGCAGGACCCAAGGTTTCCCAGCAGAACCCTCCCTCTGCCTACTTGACTTCTTCCCATAGTGCATCCTGGTGCCATGTGTTCCCCAAGTAAGCGACGCACATGCACCCGGCCATCCACGTGATTTAAAAGAAAATGTGATTCATCAGACCAGGCCACCTTCTTCCATTGCTCCCTGGTCCAGTTCTGATGCTCACGTGCCCACTGTTGGCGCTTTCGGCTGTGGACAGGGCTGGCCTGCGGCTATGCAGCCTCATACGCAACAAACTGCGATGCACTGTGTATTCTGACACCTTTCTATCAGAACCAGCATTAACGTTTTGAGCAATTTGAGGTACAGTACAGTTCATCTGTTGGATCGGACCATACAGGCCAGTCTTCGCTCCCCATATGCATCAATGAGTCTTGGCCACCCATGACCCTGTCGCCGATTCAACACTGTTCTTTCCTTGGACCACTTTTGATAGATACTGACAACTGCAGACCGGGAACAGAAACACCCCACAAGAGCTGCAGATTTGGAGATGCTCTGACCTAGTCATCTAGCCATCACAATTTGGCCTTTGTCAAACTCCTCACACGTTTTTCCTGCTTCTAACACATCAACTTTGAGGACAAAATGTGTATATATATATATATATATATATATATATATATATATATATATATATATATATATATATATATATATATATGTATATATGTATGTATGTATGTATGTGTATGTGTATGTGTATATATATATATATATATATATATATATATATATATATGTATGTATATGTATATGTATGTATATATATATATATATATATATATATATATATATATATATATATATATATATATATATATATATGTGTGTATGTGTATATATATATATATATATATATATATATATGTATGTATATATATATATGTATATATATATGTATATATATATATATATATATATATATATATATATATATATATATATATATATATATATATATATATATATACACACACACAGTACAGTCCAAAAGTTTGGAACCACTAAGATTTTTAATGTTTTTAAAAGAAGTTTCGTTTGCTCACCAAGGCTACATTTATTTAATTGAAAATACAGTAAAAACAGTAATATTGTGAAATATTATTACAATTTAAAATAACTGTTTTCTATTTGAATATGTTTCACAAAGTAATTTATTCCTGTGATGGCAAAGCTGAATTTTCAGCATCATTACTCTTCAGTGTCACATGATCCTTCAGAAATCATTCTAATATGCTGATCTGCTGCTCAAGAAACATTTAATGTGTACAATTGTACAAAATATTTGTGTACAATATTTTTTTTTCAGGATTATCTGATGAATAGAAAGTTCAAAAGAACAGTGTTTATCTGAAATCTAATCTTTTGTAACATTATAAATGTCTTTACTGCCACTTTTGATTGATTTAATGCATCCTTGCTGAATAAAAGTATTCATTTCTTTAATTTCTTTTCAAAAAAATAAAAATAAAAAATTCTTACTGACCCCAAACTTTTGAACGGTAGTGTATAATGCTACAGAAGCTTTGTATTTCAGATAAATGCTGTTCTTTTGAACTTTCTATTCATCAAGGAATCCTGAAAAAAAAAAAAAGTACACAACTGTTTTCAACATTGAAAATAATCATAAATGTTTATTGAGCAGCAAATCAGCATAATAGAATGATTTCTGAAGGATCATGTGACACTGAAGACTGGAGTAACGATGCTGAAAATTCAGCTTTGCATCACAGGAATAAATTACTTTGTCAAATATATTTAAATAGTACACAGTTATTTTAAATTGTAATAATATTTCACAATATTACTGTTTTTTACTGTATTTTTAATTAAATAAATGTAGCCTTGGTGAGCAGACGAAACTTTGTGTGTGTGTGTGTGTGTTTTACCACACTTCAGAGAACATGACAGTGAGTAAATCATGACATTATTTTTTATTTTGGGCTTAACTTTTCTTTTAACTAATATGACAGTGCGCTGTTCGTAATGATCCATTGTAAATAAAGAAAGAAATTAATGTTTTTGTGTGACCTTTTGTGTAAACTGCAATCCAAGAGCAAATAATCTTGCACAAGAATATAAAATCCAAACTGTTATTTTTCTTTTGATATTGTGTCAGGCTGACATGGTTGGAGAAAATCATTAATTCACATCATGCTACCAATGCAAATTTAACAGCTTGCACAAATAACCGCCAACATGTGGTGACCATTCACAGAAGTGAAGGACACGAAAGCGCGTCCAATAAAGCCTTCCAGACCCCTGCCAGCCTTCCGTATCGACCGATCCCAGATTTCTGATCCATACGCTCTGGATTTCAGCAGAGCCCGTAATATATACAGGCAATAAAATCAGCGAGGGTCAGTTGCTGGGCTACTGGAATGCGTTTTTACAGCGGTGCTTCTGTACGAGGACTCTGAAACCGCACGGCCTCTTCCTTCTTGTACTGTCAGCAGGCGATATTTCATCAGAAAGCCTCTCTCTCCACACAGATGCTTCCTCTGCCCATGTTGCAGATATTTTTTCCTCGAGTTTTTCTTGGACCCCGTCGGCTCGGTTTCGCCCCGGTAGAGGTGCGGAGGGCGGCCGTGGCCTGCCACCCACTGCCAAGGCCAGAGGCCTGCCTGGATGAGCCGGGTCTGAACCTGGAGACCTCCGTGGAGTGTTTCCATAAGGGGGGAGCGGAGGTCTTACTTAGCACTATTTAACTGCAAAAATGGAGATTTATGAATGGTCGAGCGGAGGCATCGTGAGGCAGTTTGCAAAAGCACAAAGGCGGAATGTTTCACCCGCATTTGAATTTGCCCTGACGGTGCTGTTAATGTAATTTAAAGAGGACTGAATGAGATCAGGGAAGCGCTCTAGATGGAGCTTTTATTCAGCCTCCCTTTCATAATGTCCTTCTACATTTGAGTCATTTGAGTCTTTTAAAATCATTTAACTTGCTCTTTGCACTGCACAATTTTCCATACTGAATAAGTTGCAGGTGCTAAAATACATTATGCAGAAGTGTTTAGTGAATTCACTCCTTGATTTCCTCTGTTTCACAGCACACATTCTGTCCACAGAACCAGATGTGTGACTTTTTAGGTGGGTTAAAATTGTGAGGTATCTTTCTAACCAGTTTGAGTATTAAACAGCATAGAGTGGTTTAATCAAGCATAGCGACTGGCAAAATATGGCATTAAAGGATAGTTCACCCTAAAATGAAAATGATCCCATGATTTACTCACCCTCAAGCCATCGTAGGTGTGTTGTGTTTGTCTGAAAGACTGTCTTCTTTCAGACAAACACAAGCGGAGATATATTTAAAAATATCCTGGCTCTTCCAAGCTTTATAATGGTAGTGATTTGAAGTTCCCAAAAAATGCATCCATCATAAAAAAAAATATTCTGGCTCCAAGGGGTTAATAAAGGCCTTTTAATAAAGTGAGGTGATGGGTTTTTGTAAGAAAAATATCCATATTTAAAACTTTATAATATCTAGCTTCCTGAAGATGACACATCGATTTGCGGAGGAAGAGTAACCCTTGATCTAATGCATGACATAATGACGAATGCAGAGGATAGAGAATTTTTAAAGAGAATTGTCGGAGGATTTCGATATGAGAAAAGAGGAGCTTGAGTTTGTTGCCCCATTTGTTTTAACCTCAAGAGGTGTGTCATATATCGCTTCAGGGGGTTACTCTTTTGGAGCAAGTCGACTTGCGCAGTATGCGTACAGTCATCTGGCAGAAGTTAGTTATTTTACTTTAAAAAGTTGTAAATATGGATATTTTTCTTAAAAAAACAACAAAAAAAATAAACTATTTGCTTCGCTTCAGAAGGCCTTTATTAACCCCCTTTATTAACCCCCTTGGGTGAACTATCTCTTTAAATTGTAAATGTGTAAAAAAATAAAAAAAAATCAATGCTTTTTTTTTTTTCATTTTTAGATTTTGATATGGACTTTATTTTACTGGTAACAGGCATAGTTGTTTGTACATCTAGAATTTACTTAATTTGTTTTAATTCAGTTGAAATATTTGGGAAAAATGAATAACACTAAAATGTAAAAAAAGAAGAAAAAAAAAAGAAAAAAAGAAACTCCCAACATTGCTACTAAAAGATCACTTCTGACACTGTTCGGGAAGTTGAATTTGTGCTGTTTTCCCTTCTTTTCCGTTCGCAAAGTATAAATAATTAGCAGAGGGGAGGACAAGGGTTGAGACGCTGCGACAGGTCTCATGTGCAGCAGTCAGATTGAAAATATATTCCATACAGGAAGGAACTCTTCCCTGAGATATATCTCAATTGCTTCCCCTTGAACATGCACATTATATACATATATCAGGGTGGATTTCATGGCTATTTATTTTTCAGGATCTTTAGGGAACCCCACTTGGTCAGCTTCCTTGAGGATGTGTATTTTTATGTTGGAAAATAAGCCTGCAATGTTGCGCAAGGCCGAATGTAACTGAGAATTTGCTGTGCTTGAAAAATCCAGCTTTTAATAAAGAGCCATTCATGCTCAATCTGTCAAGCTGAGTGAAACGGAATCAGATCAGAATTCACTTAAATTTGAATCGATCTTTTATATTGCATCTTTTTAAAATGTTCTTTCAAACATTTTCAGTTTTAAAGGGTTAGTTCACCCAAAAATGAAATTTCTGTCATTAATTACTCACCCCCGTGTCATTCCAAACCCGCAAGCCCTTCATTCATCTTCGGAACACAAATGAAGATATCTGTAATGAAATCTGAGAGGTTTCTTATCTCCCATAGAAAGCATCGAAATGACCACATTCAAGGTCCAGAGAAGTATAAGAAATTGTTAAAATAGTCATTGTGACTGCAGTGGTTCAACCTTAATTTTATGAAGAGACAAGAATACTTTTTGTGTGCAAAAACAAACAAAAATAACGTCAACAATTCAATTTATTTAACATGCATTCATATATTCAGTATATTCAGCAATTTATTTTCTACCCTGTCAGTCTCCTACGCAGTGCAGCGCTTCCGTGTTTACATCCGAATGCCGTTTTTTTGTTTGTTTGTTTTTTGTTTGTTTGTTTTGTGCACAGAAAGTATTTTGTCACTTCATAACATTAAGGTTGAACCACTGTAGCCACGTTGACTATTTTAGCGATGTCTTTACTACTTTTCTGGACCTTGAATGTGGTAATTTTACTTTGGAACGACATGAGGGTGAGTACTTAATGACAGAATGTCATTTTTTTGGGTGAACTAAACCTTTAAATGCTGCTTGTTCATTTATGTCATGCAGTTTTCCCCACATCCAATGTAACAGATACAGGTGCAAAAGCGTTCCTGTTACAGTCGGTTCTCGACCAGAGGATCGCGTGTTTCCCTGTTCCTTGTTCTTCCTGATTAGCAATCTGCTTTCCAGTGTGCTGATCCTATAATTTGACTCCGAGATAATGACCCAAAGAAACAGAAGTCACAAGCAAATCAAGCC